>NW_017716135.1:0-641 GCF_001865875.1 Lupinus angustifolius
TATCACGAAATATGCTCTAACTCTCTAAGAAATGCAACATGCAAGTTATGAGATCAGTTCTGAAAACGCAGTTTATAAAGAATTAGTTCTGCAACCCAGTTAATCGATTAAAGCATTGGTTAATCGATTAAAGTTGTTTAAAAAGTTTTTCAGTTTCAACAGCTTTTCAAAAAGTTAGGTTAATCGATTAACTTATGCCTTAATCGATTAACAACATATTTTCATATGTATTTTCAATTATAAAAACTCAAATATGTTATGCACTTGATTCATACATGTTTAACACTAAGTTTATGCCTAGGATGCACATATACATGTATTTATGTGATGCATGAACATATTATGAATGACATATCTCAAAGATGAAATGATTTAAAAGTTTTATGCATATGAGACATGTGTTAAGGTGACCTAAGCCTTAGACTCAACCTAAACTAGTTTCTAGTCTAAGTCTAGTACCAATCAAAAGACTTAAGCACGTTGATTTGTTGCTGATCTTCAAGCTCTTATTAGCACAAGTTGTCCTCATCAAAACCATGACATATAATGAGAGAGCTTTCCAAAGTGTTCCTCTTGACATGCGAACTTTCAATCTCCCCCTTTTTGATGATGACAAACACTACACCAATTGTAATAACAAT
>NW_017716136.1:0-21920 GCF_001865875.1 Lupinus angustifolius
AGTCCATAAAGTGCCATAAAGAAGAAATAAACCTAAGGGTAAGATGTCCTAGGTCTAAAGTCTTCTAAACTATGGTTGAGGTGGAGGATGGTCAATCTGATAATCAGGAATAGCAATGTTCTGGTCACCCCTGATCAGCATAGATAACTTCTGAAATTCTGAACAAAATAAAGCATTCTGAGCTTCAACAGTAGATTGAATCATATTCATCATCGCCTGAAATTGGTTGTCTGAATAGGCAGTTTGACGCTCTTCATAAAACAACATTCTTTTTAACAAGTTCATTTAGGGGTGAAGCCAAGGTGCTAAAATCTTTAACAAACCTCCTATAGAAGCTTGCTAATCCATGAAAACTCCTAACCTCAGTCACGGTTTTGGGAGTTGGCCAATCTTGAATGGCCTTAATCTTTTCTTGGTCCACATGGACCCCATTAGCATTAATTTTAAACCCAAGAAAAATCACATGATCCACACAAAAAGTACATTTTTCCATATTGGCATACAACTTTTCTTTTCTCAAAACAATCAAAACAGCCTTTAGATGTTCATGATGCTCATCTAAAGTTTTGGAGTAAATTAAGATATCATCAAAGTAAACCACCACAAATTTACCCAAAAATTCTCTTAAAACATGATTCATTAAACGCATGAAAGTGCTTGGGGCATTGGTTAGCCCAAATGGCATAACAAGCCACTCATATAAACCATAAGTAGTTTTAAAAGCTGTTTTCCATTCATCACCTTCTCGGATCCGAATTTGATGGTAGCCACTTTTTAAATCGATTTTTGAAAAAGTTGTGGCTCCATACAATTCATCCAACATATCATCTAGTCTAGGGATAGGATGTCTATACTTTACCGTTATGTTATTTACGGCTCTACAATCAGTGCACATCCTCCAAGTACCATCCTTTTTGGGTACCAATATGATTGGAACCGCACAAGGACTTAGGCTCTCTTGAACCCATCCCTTTTCCATCAATTCCTCAATTTGGTGTTGGATTTCTTTGGTCTCGGTTGGGTTACACCTATAGGCTGGCCTATTAGGCAAAGATGCACCCGGTATGAGATCAATTTGATGCTCAATACCCCTCAATGGTGGCAACCCGTGAGGTACTTCCTTTGGAAAGACATCACCAAATTCCTGCAAAAGATTTTCAACAAACATAGGCAAACTTCCTTCATTAGAAGGGTTAGAAGTTAGGCAAAACTCCCTACTAAAGAGTAGGTATAATGGTTGCTTTGAAATCAAAGCTTGCTTTATCTCTCCTTTTGTTGCCATATAACTCTCTTTTTTTGTCATCTCACTCTTTTTGCTTTTGCTTGTTTCTTTCTTTTCACTCATTTTGATTTTCTTTTCACTTGGCTTTTCACTCAAATTTTCTCTCTCCCTTTCTTTTCTCTCCAACTCAATCTTTTCTCTCAATTTTTTTTGATCCTCACTCACTTGCTTAGGAGACAAAGGTGATAGCACAACCTTGCGGTTTTGGTGCTCAAAAGAAAACTTGTTAGTTCGGCCATCATGTGTGGTTTTCTTGTCATATTGCCATGGACGGCCCAAGAGCAAATGGCTAGCATCCATGTCCACCACATCACACACAACCGAATCCATGTACTTCCCAATTGAAAAGCAAATTTCAGCTTGTTTATTAACAATCATTTCCCCAACTTCACTTAACCATTGCAAACGGTAAGGAGTGGGATGTGACTTAGTCACAAGATTAAGTTTTGACACCAATCTTGCACTAACCACATTAGCACAACTTCCACTATCAATAATTAGTGAACATAGCTTACCATCCACAATACATCTTGTGTGAAAGATGTTTTCTCTTTGACTTGCATCCTCCTCCTTGATTTGGCTTCCTAAGAGCCTCCTCACCATGAACAAGTCACCTTCGGGAATGGTAACACTTTCCTCCTCATGATCATCTTCCTCCTCATCACTAGAGTTCTCGGATTGAGACTCCACTTCCCCATTTCTTATGATCATAGTTCTCCTTGTAGGACATTGAGAAGCAATATGTCCAAGGCCTAAGCACTTGAAGCATTTTACATCTCGGCTCCTTTGATTAGAACCCATTGGTTGTTTGCCTTGGCTTGTGGCCACGGCTTCTTTGGTAGTTGATGCACTACCTTTGAATGATACTCCCTCCTTCTTGGTTCTATCCACCCATTTGGAACTTTGAAACTTTGAACTAGAACTTGAGGAAAATTTTGATTTTCTCCTCTTAAGTTGTTGCTCCACTTTCATGGCTTGTTGAACCAAGTCATCTAATTCAACATAGTGTTGAAGCTCAATCATTTAATGGGGATCTTGGTTGAGCCCATGTAAGAATCTTGCCATGGTAGCCTCCCTATCCTCCTCAAAATTGGACCTTAGCAAAGCTAATTCCATTTCTTTGAAGTACTCATCCACACTTTTAGACCCTTGAGTGAGCCTTTGTAGTTTGTTGTGAATGTCTCTTTGGTAAGAGCTAGGGACAAACCTCCTCCTCATTAGTACTTTCATCTCCACCCAAGTACTAATAGCCTCGGCTCCAGCCCTCCTTCTCTCCTTATTGAGTTGATCCCACCAAATCAAGGCATACTCCTTGAACTCAAGAGCAGCCACCTTTACCTTCTTACTCTCTTGGTAAGAACTACATTCAAACACTTGCTCCATCTTAAGTTCCCATTCTAAATAAGCCTCCGGGTCATTCTTCCCAATAAAGGTGGGAACCTTTATTTTAACTCCCTCAAGTCTTTCCTCCCTTCGTGCCCCTCTCCTTGCTCTCCTTCTTCCTCCTTCCTCCTCACTTGAATAACCATTTTCATGGTATCCAAACCTCCTATCATTTTCCATTCTCATTTGTTCCATTTCTCTTCTTAGAGTCTCAAATTGTGTTGTCATCCTAGCAAAAAGTGTTGCTGACCTAGGAGACATGATTGGACTCCCACTTTCACTAGACATTTTCTCTCAACCTCACTTTGTGTTTCACTCAAGTATTTGGTAGAAGATGTAACTCTCAAACTCACTTGTGTTTCACTCACACTCACTTCTCCTCCACGGCTTCTTGAATGAACCAAGGCAGAATCACTTAATTGTGAAAGAAAAACACCCAACTTAACAAGAATTGTGACACGGTTTTGTGTATGAAATTTTGGACACTTTTTGGTTTTCGGTTTTGACACTTAACACTTTGTTTTTGGGACTTTTTGGTTTCGGTTTGGACACTAGAAACTTTGTTTTTGACACTTTGTGTGATGAATGTGTTTAAGCAGCAAGGAATTATAAGATAAAATAAGGTGGTTAAAGGTATGCAGGTGAAGGCGCCACAACAAGGATGTTGATAAGTCGGGTGCTATTCGCCACAAGAACGTGGTTCTTGATAAGAATATGTAATCTTGGTTCAGCCAAGAAGTTTGGAGAAGAACTATCACTCAAGAAGGAACAAGTCTTTCTATTTTCACACGAAATCAAAGTTAGTTTATTCAATACGTGAATATTACACTTATAGGCCATTTCATGGTTAGCCAATTAGTTCCAACCGAAATTCTAAGTATTTCAAATTACACATAAATGATATTTTGAATTTCCATGACAAAGCCTTAATTTCTAAGTCTTGGAATCATTGTCTTTGATGATAATTCGGCCACTTGAGTCTTCCATGAAGTAATTGCTTCCATGATCAATGTGTATGTTAAATGCCTTGCACGAATTCTCACTTGGTTGATTCATGAATGCATTAATTCCCTTTGGACGGCCACCTTTCAATGTTAAATGCCTTGCACGAATATTTGGTTGATTCATGAATGTATTAACCCATTGGACGACCAATTTGCCATGTTTAAGTGCCTTGCACGAATACTTGGTATGAATGTGGGCGGCAACTTAATTAATTCTTCATGATTCCATGTTGATTGCACGAATCACTTGGAATGAATGTGGGCGGCAACTTAATTCTTTGTGAAGGCTTTATGATGGGTGGTGGCAATTGAATTCAAAGTTTGGACGACACAATTAAGTTGGACGGCACCTTCAAGCTTGATGAATGCTTGCACAAAATTTGTCCAAGCCATCTTGACCACATTGAATGCTATTCAAGGAATTCATTTATTCTGAAATTTAAGAAACACAACATACATTAAATTCTAAAGGAAAACATTTTAGGACAACATAAATGCTTTAAAGGAACAACTTAAGGACACAATAAATGTGTCCTAGCCATGTTTTAAAAACATGGCCGTGCCTTATTAAAAGGGTGGGGCTTATGCCCCCACATTGGCCAACTTGTAAAGTGATGTAATAAAAGAGGTGACTCCCTTGGTTTGAGCTTAGGGGAATTCCCTTGTTGCCTTGAAAGTGCACTGTGTCCACGTTTGGACCTTGCCCTTGTCATGGGCCCACCTTTGCTTCTTAATTTATCATCATCATCCGTAGGCTCATTCGGGCTTAGGTTTGAAAGAAGTTTTTGTTTGTTTACCCATTTGACAAAACTACATAGTTTGTCTTTAACAAACTTCATTTTGGGTAAACCAACAACTAAATCTTTCTTAGTCAGTTTATTCAAATGATCCATATGAATATGAGTAATTCTCCTATACCAAAGTCATGCATCATTATTACTATTAACAACTAAACTTTTTATTGATAAAGAGGAATATATGTCAATCTTATAAATATTATTTATTCTCTTACCAATTAGTTTAGAGTTATTAGAATCCTTACTTTCGATGATGCATTTATCCAGGTAGAATGCCACATGAAATCTTTTGTCTCATAGTTGACTTATGCTCAACAAGTTGTGCTTGAGTCCTTCGACATATAATACTCCTTCTATAGTTGTTTAAGGTGGCTTACCGATTCTACCAACTCCAAGTATTTTTCCTTTGTTGTTATCACCATATGTGACATAACATTTGTCCCTTGGAGTAAGAACAGAGAACTTATCTTTGTCGCCCATCATGTGCTTTGAGTAGCCGATGTCCAAGTATCATAAATTACAAGCGACTCTCAAATTTTCCTGCAAAACATGTTAAGTAATATTAGGTATCCAATTTGCTTTGGGTCCTACATGGTTAACACCTTTCTCAACTCATCTATAATGACCTACGGGTACACCATGTTTTCTAATCATGCAAGTGTTTGGTGTATGCCCATGGTTCTTATGTATCCTAGATTTGTTATTATTAGCATTGGTGAGTGCATATGGGATGATGCTTATGTATCCTAGATTTGTTATTATTAGCATTGGTGAGTGCATATGGGATGATGCTTATGTATCCTAGATTTGTTATTATTAGCATTGGTGAGTGCATATGGGATGATGCTTATGTATCCTAGATTTGTTATTATTAGCATTGGTGAGTGCATATGGGATGATGCTTATGTATCCTAGATTTGTTATTATTAGCATTAGATGCAGGGATACTTTGTTTTTGAAAGTTTATCTTTGTTGAGACATTTTGTTTCTTAGAAACTTGGCTGTTACAATAGCCAAGACCTCTTCGGTCTGTAGAATGTCTCTGAACCTTGATAATTTTGTCCAGTTCTTTGCTACTCTTGTTTTTATTAAGTTCAAGGCTTAATGTTGAAACTTTCTTTTCAAGAGTAATGCAGTTTTGACATGAAGACAATGATTATTTATTTTTGAATACTTATAACTCATTTTTTGTTTTAAAAATAGTTTGGTGAGTTTGACATATTCATCATGTAAATCATTAAATGCAATTTGCAATTCAGAAGAAGACAATAGGTTAGATTCATTTACCTCTTCATCATCTTAGTGATTAGATGTCATGAGAGAGAAATGAGCTTGTTCTTCATTTTTTAGTTCAGAGGCGGAACTACTATCATTATTTTCCCAAGCAATGGAGGCTCTTCTTCTAGTCTTCATTTCATTTTTACCTTTGAAGGTATTCTTCTTCAGATTTGTACAATCCATTTTCATATGACTAGGCTTTCCACATTCGAAGCATGTAAAGTTTTGGTTTGAAATGGAAGCGTTAGTGTTCTTGGTAAATTTCTTCATTTGTCCAATTTTAGCGCATTTGTTCCTTTTAAGGAAATTGCTGAACTTCTTTACAAAAAAACTTATATCTTCCATCTATTCTTTTTTAGATTCATCTCCTGATGAATCATATCTATCCACTTTTACCTTGAGAGATATATTCTTCTTCTTCTTATTTTCTTGTTCTTCATGTTGTTCAAGTTGTCTGAGTTCTAGTTCATGTTCCTGCAATTTACCAAACAAAGCAGCCATAGACATTTTTGATAAACTTTTCTTTTCAGAAATGGCTGTAACTTTTGGTTGCCATGTTCTGGTAAGTGATCTTATAACTTTCATGTTCAAGTCACTATTTGATAAAGTTTTTTCAAGTGCAATGAGATGATTTGTAAGGTTAGTAAATCTCTTTGTAAATCAAGTATTTTCTCTTAAGTTTCATATGAAACATTTTGTATTCCTGGGAAAGAGTATTTAGTCTTGACATTTTTACCTCATTGGTTCCTTTGTGAGTGGTCTCTATAGTATCCCACATTTCTTTAGTAGATTTGTAGTTTGATACTCTAAAAAATTCATCAATACCGAGTGCAGAAGTGAGGATATATTTTGCTTTCAGATCATATTGCTCTTTCTTCTTGTCTTCTTCATTCCATGAGGATTTCGGCTTTACTTCCCTTATACTATTCACAATCGTGAAGGGTTCATAGCGTCCTTTCTCAATCGCGTTCCAAATGTCCATATGTTGAGACTCTATAAAGATTATCATTCTGATCTTCCAGAAGTCGTAGCATTCTCCAACAAAGCTTGCAGCCATATTCGAAACAAGATCAATTATGAGAATAAATTACTCAAAAAAAAAGCTCTGGTGCCAATTGTAAGACTGAGATGGCAACTAAGAGGGAGGTGAATTAGTTGCTTAAATTTTTATGCACAACTTAAGAGTTAATAGCAGTAGAAAATAATATGCAGAAATAATCAAGTAAATGTAAGGAGATAAAGAGAAGAGAGTACACATATATTTTTATATTCGTTCACCTTCTTGTCCACCAAAGGCTACATCTAGTACTCTTACAGCACAAGAGATTTCTTCACTAGATATTAAGAGTAGTAATTACAATTTCTCACCCCCGAGATTCTCTTGTACATTACTCACTCTCTAACACATATATCACTCTTTGGAAAACACCATTTCCAAGTGACTCTATCACTTTTCTTATTACACCCTGTGAAAGAAAGTAATTCACAACTTTGAATGAAGAATATGTTTAACAATGGCAATGGATTGCCTTTACAAGATTTTGCAGTTATAAACTCTTGCAATCCAATAATTCAATGTATACTTTAGTACTAATGTTCATAAGGTTTGGATAACTTGCAATAACACTTAAGGCAACTTTGAAATTCAAGTTCTGAAAGTTATGAACAAGTTGCACCAAGTGTAGAACAAGTATTTCATAAAATTGTAGTTTTAGTAAGTGATTTCAATCTGAGTTATGTTATGAAAATGTGTGTACTCTTATATGTTTCAAATGAGTTTCAAAGCCTTTATATAGACTTTCCAATCAACCGGAATACCTCTATGAAAAGGTAGGATTCGTTTAGAATGAAACCATTTCGTTTGGGTTGAAAGTTGTGTGATTTGAATCTGAAAACTGGTGTAACAGCTCTCAGTAATAGATTGCTTAAGTGATGTAATCGATTACCCAACAAGTCTGTCCAACTGAGAAATTAATTTTCACATGTAGTAATCAATTACTCAAATGGTGTAATCGATTACCCAACTATTATGTCCAACTTGGTAAAGAAGAAACCTCAATTGAGTTCATAGTGAAGAAGAAAAGCATACCTTGATTAGCCCTTTGGAATTTTCAAGGGTATGTGGGTACGTGGATCTTCAGATGATAGAGTCTGATGGTTTTCTTTATGCTCCTTTAGAGGGGAATGAAAAGTCAAGGAGAGTATGAACTGATAAAATTCTGATGGGTTTTGTAACCTTATTGACAACTCCTCATCAATCCATCTTTTATCTCATCAGTTACTGAACCAAACCTATTACTCTACAAATGGGGACCATAACCCATAAAAGTAACCGTAGTGGTTACTACTTAAGTTGCAATAATTCTAATTCAGTCCCGTCATCAAATCAGAAATTGTCTGAAGGTATCTACACTTATAATATTTCAAGACACATATACCCTTAGCCACCAAATTAATTCATGAAGACCATTTTATATTTGGCTAATTAAATAATGGCCATAACACAATTATAGAATTATATTTGTGACCCATAAACTGTCAGAAATTCTAACACTAGTAACTTGTTACTTAGTCAAAGTAACCTGTTACTTAGATCTAGTAACTTGTTACACAATATTTTGAAAATCGTTTTCATTTATACTTTGTGTTTATCCATTTTCTTTTAAAATACTTTTGAGCATTACTACTAAGTGTATAGATTAGAGTATAAGAATAAAAGTAAGACTTATATTCTAATTTCTTTAAGTTTTGTCTTCATTGTCTTCGTAAGTATTCTTCATTTTCTTCTTTTATGTGATGTTGATATCCTCATCAAAACTTTGTCATGGTCAGGAGCCAGATCTTCTTTACAACCATTACTTTCACCACTTTGAAAGTAACCACTTTGGTACATGTTATGATAAGATAATAAAATATTTCCTCATGTTAAAAAATAGTTTATCTTCTTAAATTCACTTAGTGTTGATATATGTCTTATTTTCCTTCTTTCAAGAATTTTTTATTTTAAAATATATTATAAAAGACATATGTCAACCACTAAGTTAATTTAAGGTGATAAATTATCTCCTCCTATGAGAAGATAATTTATTCTCTTATAATAATAGGTTGAAAGTAAATCAGAAGATAAACTTCTGTTTTGTTGCCTTTTAGCACAAAAGTTGACACAAAAAATAAAGTTTTTTTTTTGTTGTTCACCCCACCTTGTTCATGTTTTTTACCTCGAAGATTTTTAACTAGTCAATTAATGAGTGTAATATGTATGTATTGAAGGGTAAAGAATTATATATAGTCAATATATTATCCACTATTTATTTATATTACTTTTATTTAAAAGTTAATATTAATTAAAAATGAATGAAAAATAATACAATAACAATGTAAAATACTTTTACATCATCATTATATACATTTTTTCTCTTAGTTAATTGCGTACTCGATCCTTGTTGGTATTGTGATTATGGCTTTAGTTCAACATAAAGGCATTATGCTTTTAAATTATCAGAACATAATGCACAATTTTTTTTAAATAATATTGGCTATTATACTGACCTTTGCATGTATGTCTCAACATATTTATCGAATGTCTCAAGATATTACGTCTTATATGTCTCAAGATATTATTGTGGATCAGTAATAACGATTTAGTAATATTGGTGAAAGTCGTGGTTAACAACCACCAGTGAGGTAGAATACAAAATTAAAAATCACAGTCAACTCACATTGCTCAAAGACGAGTTTGCTCGAAGTCGCATTTCTCGACTCCGACTTCTGTGAACTCATATTCCCCATTCACTACTTCGGCTATAAACACATAAAAGTAATATATTTCAAAAAGTATATCAAAACTGTAAATATATAATCAATGCAGTTAGGATGTTAATTTGCCAAAAATGAGCACCATCGTAAAGGAAGTACAGTTTTTTCACTTTTTTGTGTTTCAATAATATTCTACCTTTGTTCTAGTGAATAATAGTTTTATTTTTCCTAATGTTTTCTTCCTTTTCTCTCATAATACTTTGGTATGAGTAAGGATTTTCTTGTACACCGGAGAAGTACGTGTTTAAAAAACAAATAGAAACACAATTTGTTAGGTCATGTTTATCCTTTTAATTATAATGAAATAAAAATTTTGTTAATAAAAATAAAAAATAAAAACAAGAATTTCATTCTCCCTGGATATAATCCTTATCCTTGCTTGAATCTAAATTATGTACACAATTGTACTTGGACAAATTTTGTGCAATTATTCATTATTATCAACAAAAAATTATAATCTTTGAAATACCTGATATTATTACATGAGAACGTATAATTTATTTTTAAAAACACACTACGAAAAGAGTATAAAACCGAAAGTGATTAAAAAAAACAAGTCATACCAAAGCAAAATGGATTTTTTGTTAACAGAAAATTAATTGAGTTGACTTTCGGAGGCTCACACGAATTAGAGTAATACACACGGGGATGATAAAGATCTCCTGTGTCATCTTCCTAACCGAAATCCTCTCCCATCCAAGAATATTTTGTGACTTCTATTAAAAATCCATGTCATACTTAACTCAATCTAAACACTATTAGTGTCGAAGGGTTTTATCATCTTTTTTTGCATTCTCCTGAAACACAAAACGAACAACAAATCCTTATCTCTATCTCTCAACCAAATCTATTTCATTTCATCTCATCATAAAAGAGTACTATAAGTGTGTGAGAGATAGAGGATGGTCGGGTCCTCTGAGTCATGGAGGAGAAAATGATCAAGTTGTAGTCGACAATGAAGTACTTGGAGGTGCTATCCACCGGTTACCGCAACGGTGTTCCTGGGGAGACACGGTGGTGGCGTGGCTGGTGCTCTTTAGTTATGGATTTGTGTTCTTTATTTGAATCATTACCAAGTCAAACGCATGTGCTTGTGGGATATTAATTAAATCATTACCAAGTGCATAAAATTCATTGACATAAAAAATGATTTTCTATTGTGAGCTTATGGTGCAACCATTATTATTGGTGTGACATTATGCTACATTTGCATTGTATTTAACTTACAATTTAAGACATAATTAAGGTTTTAGGATTGTTTTTAGTTTTTATTTCTCATTGTTCGGGTTGAGCGGATGTTTTTGGCTATGTTGTATAGTTTGGATGAAATGAAGCTAAAAAGAGTAGAGACTAGATGCAACAAGATGAAATTTGGTGTTGAGACAATGCGAAGACCAATTGAATGGTCGAAAGAAGTTGTGAATGTTATATTCTATTCTTATTTATTAGATTTGTTTTGTTGGGCTTAGCCCAATATGATGTAATTATAATAAATGAGGGTTCGCCCTCAAGGATTGAAGATACTTTACATTTTATGTTACAATTCTCTAATTTAGAATTTGACATTCTATTCTCCATTATGAGTGAGTAATTCCCTTTGCTTCTAGGATTGGGGCTATGTCCTTTTACATTCAATAAACATTTGTTCTTACTTCTATTTCATTGAGTGTTATGATATGAATCATTAAACTGGGTTTTATTCGTGTGAGTTGTATGACCAACAAATAAACCTCTTAGATACAGTGGGGAAGGACCAAAAGGTTAATCGAACTATCTGATCCTTCAGTTATTCAAACTAGAATTCTAATTCACAAGAGTAGTCTTAGGATTCTCGGGGGTTTCTAGAATTAACATTGAGTTACTACAAAGCGATTGGATAGAAAGATCCAAGTAAAGGATTCAATTGATAATTAACCACGAGAGTATGTGCGACTTCAATTGAGTACATGTGTCGGAGCTCGAGAGAGAATAACACATATCAAAGAACAATTCACCCTCACAACTTGAAGTTCATGAAAAGTAGCAAAACAAGGATTTGCGAGTGTAAAGGCGGTAACCCTTATCCTGAGAACTATTCCTAAATTAGATTTCAATCTTTTTTTACTATTTTCATAATTATTCTTGTCAATTGTTTAATTGTTCTAAATTTACTTTTAAGTCCTATTTGAGTTAAATATAAATTAATTGTCATATTGAAAGGAATTTTCCAGTCATCGTGGGATCGATATTTTATTACTTGACAATATAATCGTACACTTGCAATTGGCCCTATCAAGTTTTTGAAGCAGCTGTCGGGGACTGTGTCAAAATTTCTGTAATTCTCAATTAATTCATTACTTTACTCTAGTGTATTACGCGTTTTCCTTTTTCTTTGTACCTCTGTCGGTTGCCCATTTGGTTTATGCAAAGTTCAAATTACTACTCAGAGCCAGAAAGGACTTTCCGTAAAAGAAGAAGGCAACAAAGAGAAAGACTAAGAGAAAGATGTGTGCATATACAAACAATGGTTGAACGAGATGAAAAACCACTTCGCGACTATGCAACCCCTAATGCTCATAGCTCACGTCCTGGAATAATTCGTCCAGCTATTGAGGCAGAGAACTTTTCTTTGCCATCTTCTCTGATCCAAATGGTGATGCAAAACCGATTTGGAGGAGGAGCTCATGAAGATCTGAATGCCCATATTGATTAGTTCTTGGAATTATGTGAGACTATAAGGATCTACGTGGCTTCTGAAGATGTCATTCATCTCCGCATGCTTCCATATTCCCTTAGATATAGAGCCAAGACGTGGTTAAGAAATCAAAATGTTGAAATTCAAGCAACATGGCGAACTTTGGAGGAGGCTTTTCTTAACAAATATTTTTCTCCTTCCAAAACTATGCACTACATGCAACTCATCCAAAATTTCAGTCAAAAGGACGGGGAGTCAATTGCTGAGGCCTGGGAAAGATTAAATAAGATGATTGAAGCTTACCCTCACCATGGTATTCCACCTTGGATGATGGTTCAGAACTTCTACAATGGGCTAGACTTTCTATCACAACAACTGTTGGACTCTATAGCAGGTGGTGCTTTTATGTGCAAATGAATTGATGTTGCTTCAAAGATCATAGAGAATGTGGTTTCTAATCATGACTAATGAGCGAATGAGAGGATACATCATCCAAGGAGAGACTCTAGTACACGATATTCAGGAAATCAAATGGAAAATGTAATTTCCACGTTGGAGAACCTTTCTCAAAGGTTTGAAAAGCTGTAAAAATACCATACAAATGTTATTGGGTCTATAACTACAATATGTGAGGGATGTGGAGCAAAACTGCATGAGTGGTCTGAATGCAAACAATTTACTGAACCTGTACATGGAGCTTGGACCAATGAACAACCTGAATCATGCAATTACTATTATTACAAGGAGATGAGCGAACAAGAATTCAACCCACCATACAGGCAGAACAATCCCAACCTTTCCTGGAGGAGCAACAACACTCTAAATTATCAACATCAAGATGAATAAGGTAATAAGAAACCTTCAACACGGTTTCCATATGTACAATCTTCTTCTATTGATCCCACTCTTATAACAATAATGGAAAAATTACTTGCTAACCTTGATAAATTTCAAGAGGATCAAATCACAATTAATAAAAATGTTTCAAATATGTTAAATGATTTGAATTCTAAGATAGAAAACCTGACCATCCATGAAAAAATAATAGAAACACAAATTGCCCAACAAGCTAGCAACTTTAATAGGCAAACATGGATGCTTCTAGGACAGCCAGAGAAAAATCCAAATAATGAATATTGTAAGGTTATTCGATTAAAGAGTGGGAAGGAACTCAAGGATTTTCCACGAACTGAGAATGATATACAAATGGAAGAGAAATATACTGAGACACAACTCCCTGAAGAGGAACAAAATTATGGAAATGTGTCTAAGTATGTAGCTCCACCACCATATGTGCCACCAATTCCTTTTCCCCATAAATTTGAAAAGGCAAAGTTAGAAAAGAAATATGGGAAATTCTTAGATTTCCTTAAGAAATTATATATTGAACTGCCCTTCACTGAGGCACTGCAACAGATGTATGTGTATATGAAATTTCATAAATATATTCTATCTAAAAAGAGAAGACTAGAGGATTGTGAAACAATTGCTTTAAATGAGAAGTGTAGTGCTTTAATTCAAAATAAATTGCCTCCAACACTAAAAGATCTTGGTAGTTTCTCTATCCCTTGCTTAATAGGTAATACTAGTTTTGGTTGTGCTTTATGTGATTTAGGGTCAACTATGAGCCTCATGTCATTATCCATATGTAAAAAATTGGACATGGGTGAACTAAAATCCACTACTATATCACTTCAATTAGCGGATAGGTCAGTCAAATTCCTTGTAGGCATCTTGGATGATGTTCCTATCAAAATTGGAAAAAATTTCATTCCAAAGGGTTTTGTAACACTAGAGATGGAAGAAAATGCCTAAATTCCAATCATACTAGGTAGACTATTTTTGGCTATCTCTGGTGTTATAATTGATGTTAAAAATGGAAAACTTTCCCTAAGTATTGAGGATGAAAATATTGAATTTGATATTGCTAAATCTATTAAACAACCTTCTCTTGAGGACTCGTGTTGCAGGGTTGATATACTAAACCAATTAGTGAAAGAGGAAGTGCCAAAAGTGAAATATGAGAATCTCTTGGAGAGAAGCATGCTGGAAGGTGACACTTCAAATTTTGATGAGGAAGTGGTTGAGGGTAGTGATTCTATAAATGAAAGCTCAACACTCCCCTACAACCCACATAAGGAGAGCTTGAAGATCACACCTAAATCTGATAATTGGGAGAAAGGGAAAGCACCTAAAACGAAAGTATAAACACTTCATCTACCCTCGGGTATGAGTTCATGGGATCCTGCGTGATGCGCAGAGATCAACCGTCAAGCTAATGACGTTAAACTAGCACTTCGTGGGAGGCAACCCACGCTGGACATACATTTTTTAATTCATTACTTTTAGTATTTTAGTGTCGGATTTAGTGTATCCCTGAGTTTGGAGCATTTGTAAGGGGATGTATATAGTGTCGGCCACAAAAAATCATAAACTCTAAAAAATAAAAAATAAAAAATACATGGAAAAGTGCTAACACGACAATGTCTATTAGATGCATCATTCAAATAGGATATTTGCACATAGTCCATCTAGGACATATGGGTCATTTGAGACATTTTTTCTCTTCTTTTATAGGTACTTACACTACACCTAATAAAGCCAACGAGTTATAATCTGCACATGAGTTAAAGACACTTTCTACTTAACCCGAGAGTTAAATTCCTAAGCTTGAAGAAGTTTTGCATTTAGATAGTTCATTCATGTCATGTATACCATATAGATTTTAAACCTTTTTAAGTTGAATATTCATATTATCATGCAATATCATATGTTTTATATATCATGTATCCCCTGATTTGTTCTATGTGTTGTTTATCTGCTTTAAATGAAAAAGTACGCATGAATGATGATTGTTGATCTCTGACCCATTGAAGAAATTTTTTTTTATAAAATAATAACATGAAAGACATTAGATTTGACAATTGTGAATTAAATTTGGTTAAATACAATTTTTTCTATCATAATTTTTACTGAATGAACCGAATGTGAGAAAATTGGGTCAAACACAATAAGGGTTCTGATTTGAATTGACAATTTCATAAAACTTTTTTTCTTTCATGAGTGCATAATTTTCTATGATTGTACATTCTAGAACTTGATTTGTGATCGTTTCAAGATTGAAGTCTGTCTGTATACATTAAAATGATATATGCAATTAGGACTTTTTCTTTTGACCTTTAGCCGCTTGCTATAAACATTGAAAACTCATTAGTTGCCAACTTTTGAGCTTGAAATTAATGATTTTTCGTAACTACTCAAATTAGGGTTTGGGTAATTTATGATGTTTGGTTGAAGCAATGAGAAAGTTATAAAGGTCATGTGTGATGAAAGAATCCGTACAAAAGTGAAGAAGAAAATAAATAAATAAATAAATTTCATCTCTTCTATTTTAGAAAATGCCAACAAAAAAATACAAAATATACTAAAAGAGAATAGACTGGAAAAAAGTGTATTATAAGGAGAAAGTTTGATTCAAAAAAGATCATATGATGAAGTAAGGGATATTAAGAGAATCTCAATACTTCAATCAGATGTCTAAAGGTTTAAGTATTTTGGGAAACATTAGTAAGCCTTTTAAATTACATTTTCTTTGATTAACCCACCTTAAATCATTCACCTTAGCCATATTACAATCATTTAAAGACCCTTTGATTTTTTCATGCATTCAAATACAGTCACTGGTGATTTGTTCTACAATCAAGCCTTTGCTAATTTACTTTGATGAAATTTTTTGAGCGAAACACTATGACCCTTAAACACATGAGAGTGAAGAGTGACCATAATTCATGCAGTTGTTATGACTCAAGGACTTAGCTTGAATTAAATTTGTTTATATTGTTTTTTCTTGATGTCTCGATTGTTTCAAAACTAACATGAAATTGCTTCTTATTTTGGGGCATGATTTATATATCATCATTCCTACATGATTCTGAAAGTTAGACCTAATACTTGCTTGAGGACAAGAAAAAGATAAGCTTGAGGAAATTTGATGAGTGTGAAATTATACTACATTTGCATTGCATTTAACTTACATTTTATGACATAATTAAGACTTTAGAATTGATTTTAGCTTTTATTTCTCTTTCTTCGGGTTGAGCGGGTGTTTTTGGTTATGTTGTGTGTTGGGAATGCTTGAAATATGTTATTGTATTAATCTCATATTGTCTAGTATTGGAATAGAGTAGAGTAATCAATGTTATATATTGGACTCAGGTTCCTTGTTATAATGTGGAACAGATATAAGCACCTAATAGAAACACCCCATGGGCAGGTGGGCCCATGGGTGTGTTAGGGCTTGTAATCTTTATTCTCTAATAATATCTTGGTAGCCGCTCAGCGCTCCCGGGGATGTAGGCACAATTGGCTGAACCCCGTTAACAAATTCTCTTGTTTATTCTCTTATATTTATTCTATGCCTTTATTTGATTGCTCGTGGCCAACAGTGCGCAACAATCGCTTCCGCTACGCCAACAATTCGTATCAGAGCCAATTGGTAGTTGGCTCTTAACCCAGACATCAAATAATGGCTAAAGAGGGTGAAGGCGTGATGGCTAGAAAATGTGCGTCAAAGGTAATGGCAAAGATAAAGTAGATGAGTTGAAGGAGAAGGAAACATGGCAGAATTATGGTGTGGGCGTTGTATATGTTGATCCAGAATCCCAGAAATTCATGTACTAGATTAGGAGCAAAGTGGAGATAGGGACTCATGTGTTGAGTTTGACCCAGAGACAGGTGCTAACAATATCTCTCTAGTTGTTGAGAGAATGTTTTCATTTAAGATGAGAAGTGGAATATCCTAATGACATGTCAGAGATGTCATAGTGAAGGATGTTAATTGTTAGCAGATGCACAAAAGCACAGAGGCGCTGACTGACTTTGATGTAGGGTGTAACATGAGCATTGGCTTTGATGCAAGTTGTAACACGAGCATTGGTAGAGATGCAGGGGTGTAATATGGGCATTGGCTTGGATGCAAGGATGTAACACAGACATTAGTTAGCATTGATGCAATGTATATGATGTGGGTATACTCCTTATGGTGGAGTATGATAGTTCTTTTGAACTAGGATTGTCGAAGTAGACAATGGTGGAAGTGGTTAAGGCTTTCTATGGAAGCTCCAAGGTTCAGTTTGACTGAGTATTGAAGAGGGCGATTGTTGGTGAACTTTTGTGTAGAGGTTCCAATATATCGAAAGACTTCCTAGCAATAGGTGGCTAGGTGGCGTGTTCCATTTGATGGCGGTACAGGAAGCTGCACTACAAGTTTGGAGAGTTAGGCTCTTGGTAACATCGTCAAGTCTATGCTATGGAGGAATTATTAAAGAGAATTAGACATTGAGCAAGGTGGAGCTGGATATTCGCTAAGGTGGAGATTCTTGTGTAGAATTTCAAAAGGAGCGAGATATTCGTCTATTTCAATCAAGGTGGAGATTGTTGGGAATGCTTGAAATATGTTATTGTATTAGTCTCACATTGTCTAGTATTGGAATAGAGTAGAGTAATCAATGTTATATATTGGACTCAGGTTCCTTGTTATAATGTGCAACATATATAAGCACCTAATAGAAACACCACATGGGCAGGTGGGCCCATGGGTGTGCTAGGGCTTGTAATCCTTATTCTCTAATAGTATCTTGGTAGCCGCTCAGCGCTCCCGGGGATGTAGGCACAATTGGCCGAACCCCGTTAACAAATTCTCTTGTTTCTTCTCTTATATTTATTCTATGCCTTTATTTGATTGCTTGTGGCCAACGCTGCGCAACGATCACTTCCGCTGCACCAACATTGTGCAATTTGGATGGAATAAAGCTAAAAAGAATAGAGATTGGGCGCAAGAAGATGGAATTCGATGTTGAGACTATGCGAAGACCAATTGAATAGCCAAAAGAGATCATGAATGTTATATTCTATTCATATTTCTTAGATTAGTTTTGTTGGGCTTAGCCTAATATTTTGTAATTATGATAAAGGAGAGTTCTCCCTCAAGGATTGAAGATACTTTACACTTTATGTTATAATTCTCTAATTTAGAATTTTGTATTCTCTTATCCATTGTGAGTGAGTAATTCCCTTTGTTTCTAGGATTGAGGATATGCCCTTCTACATTCAATAAACACTTGTTCTTACTTATATTTAATTGAGTGTTGTGATTTGAATCATTAAATTGAGTTTTATTCGTGTGAGTTGTCTGAGAGGTGAACCCAACTATCCAACCATTCAGTTATTCAAACTATAATCCTAATTCACGAGAGTAGTCTTAGGATTCTCGGGGTTTTTTGGAATTCACCTTGGGTTGCTACAAAGCGATTGGATAGAAAGGATTCAATTGATAATCGAACCACAAGATAAGGTGTGACTTCAATTGAGTAAATGTGTCGGAGCTCAAGAGTAGACGACACATACCAAAGAACAATTCACCCTCACAACTTAAAGTTCATGAAAATAAGCAAAACAAGGATTGCGAGTGTAAAGGCGATAATCTTTGTCCTGCGAACTATTCCTAAATTAAATTTCAATCATTTTTTTACTATTTTCACAATTATTCTTGTCAATTTTTCAATTGTTCTAAATTCACTTTTAATTCCTATTTGGGTTAAAGATAAATTAATTGTTATAATGAAAGGAATTCTTCAGTCCTCGTGGGGTCGATATTTTATTACTTGATGACATAATTTTGCACTTGTTATTTGCCCTACCATGCGAAAAGTTAAGGATATTTAGAATATGAAGGGAGTAATAAATGAGAAAAACAAGGATTTGCGAGTGTAAAGGCGCGATAATCCTTGTCCTGCGAGCTATTCCTAAATTAAATTTCAATCATTTTTTACTATTTTCACAATTATTCTTGTCAATTTTTAAATTGTTCTAAATTCACTTTTAATTCCTATTTTGGTTAAAGATAAATTAATTGTTATAATTAATGGAATTCTCCAGTCCTCGTGAGGTTGATATTTTATTACTTGACGACATAATCTTGCACTTGCTATTTGCCCTACCATGGGAAACGTTAATGATATTTAGAATATGAAGGGAGTAATAAATATATAGTAACGTCTTTACTTCTTGCCTGAATGACATTCTTCGTGAAAGTCATTCCACATGGAGTTCATTTTGAACAACATCTTGTGGAGTTGGTGTAGCTTCGTTACCACTATGAGAACCATGATCACCACTTTGGGAAGTCATTGATGAAGTTTTTTGAGGTTTCTGAGAGTATGAGAGATTCTGAGAATATGAGAGTTTATGAGAATATGAGGTTTCTTTTCGATTATGTTTGAGAGCATATAGGGAATTGATTCATCTTTTAAATATTCAAACTGTAGTAACAATTCAACAGCACTTTCTATAGATAGTGTTGTTGATAGGACATCTTCAACAACACATATTAAGGGTTGCGATGTTGTTTGGATCTTCTTCAACTTCGCTTCTTAAGGGTTGCATTCTTAATGTGAATGTAGCTGTTGACTACTCATTTTCATGAACACAATAACAACATTTCCTCGATGATGCATTATTGAATATAATCTAATTGACAATGTTATCTTAATTATGCACTGTTAAACTGAAC
Organism: Lupinus angustifolius; assembly: GCF_001865875.1. Taxonomy (NCBI): domain Eukaryota; kingdom Viridiplantae; phylum Streptophyta; class Magnoliopsida; order Fabales; family Fabaceae; genus Lupinus; species Lupinus angustifolius. The sequence continues at coordinate 19,805 of NW_017716136.1, forward strand.
ACATTCAAGATAGTGCATAACTCAAGTTTCAAAATAATAGCATATTCTCAATTATGTGCTATTAATGGATTTATATCAACAACATTTCGTAAATTTGCATTGTTAAATTAACATATTATATTATGGGTCAAAATACAACATGAAAATAAGTTAATTAACATGAAGTTGCTATGAAGTAAATTAACATATTATTGTGTTTATTAATATGGAACTGCAAAAATATTAAATATTAAGTTTTGTTAATTTGTTTATTGTGCTTATTAAGTTTTGTTAATTTGTTTATTATGTTTATTAATATGAAACTGCAAAAATATTAAACATTAACAACCATTCAAATAAATAACAAAAAAATAGAAATTAACATCCAAAATAATTGTTCATTCTTCATTCAAAGTACCAAAATACATTTTGTTGCATGACATGACAATGAACTAAATGATTTGGAAGATGACAATGAACTAAATGATTTGGAAGATGACAATGAACTAAATAATTTGGAAGATGATAATGAATTAAATGAGATGATAATAAACTAAACGATTTACAGATTAAATCTCCATCTCATGCAAATCTTGTATAACAACCACTTTTCTTTTGAAATTTGGGTCCAAATCAAAAGATGTTAATAACCTCGTTGACAAGATTCTGACAATGAACTAAATGATTTGGTAGATGACAATAAGCTTAATGATTTACAGATTAAATCTTTATCCCATGCAAATCTTGTATAACAGCCACCTTCCTTTTAAAATATGGGTCCTTTTGCCAAATCAAAAGATGTTAAAGACGTCATTGACATGATTCTGATATAGGGTTCCCGACAATATAATTTTAACACTTTTAACACTTCGAGTTGTTGAGATCTATTGTCTGTCTTTATTCTATTCCTTTTAACAAAACTTTCATTTTTATTTTTGCCTTGTATTGCTCTTTTTTTTGTTACTTTGTGTTTTCTTCCTTCTATCTTCATCTCTCTGGATGTCATGACTAATTATAAAAGAAGACAATGAAGGAGACAAAAAAATATATAAAGCAGAAAAAAATAATCTATAGAAACACATGCTCTTACTTGTGAAATAGAATGAAGTGAACCGCAACATTTATAGATTCAAATGGAAAGAAAATCTTTATCGCAATCCTTGCTAGATGTACAACCATTAATATTTCAGGAAACAAAGAGACACATAACCACTCAAACATTAATGTTTTTGAAAAACATCGTAAACAATCAAAAACACATATTTAGGAAAGTGTTGTTACTATGTCATCTTCAACAGTGTTTATTCAACGCTGCATTGTGGAATAGATGTACATTAACAACGCTTCTTATTATATATGTTGTTAAACATAATTCATTCAAGTCGACGCTAACGTCACTGATGTTCAACATTGATGTTTCAAGAATGTGTTGTTGAAGTTACTCACATTGGCAATACTTGTGTAACACCCCGAAAAATACTCTTTATTTATTACGCGGAAAAGTGAGTAAATTTTTTTTTTTGAAAATGGTGATATAAAATTGTTTCCTTTTAAAAACCTTTCTTTTCCGGGATATCACTTTAAATAACATATAACGCGGAAATCAAAACCGGTTACCTAACGGTAACTGAAATGATTCAACATTTCCTGAATATAAATCTTCATAGATATAAAAGATCATAAGTACTTAATATACATATCCGACAAGAAAGGGCGGAAATATTAATCATCGCCAAAAGACACTAAACAAAGACATGAACAAACTGAAGCCGTCAGTGTTTCAAAAGTCACAAAATGATAAGCAACTCCCAGTGGCTAACTCCAAAGCTAGGGTACTTCCTCTCCTCAATTCCTCATGCCCCCTCCGGGAACATCGCGGACGGGTAGCTCCAAATCCGAACAAAGCTGTCTATCTGACGAGCACAAGTCCGAAAAGCAAGCAATAGAAAAGAAGAGAAATAGAGAAAGTAAGACATCTAATGAATATAATTCATTGACGGCGTGGACTTACTCAGAATATTACACTCAGATATGAAAAGCAGTTCATATATATAACATATCACATTATAACTCATCAGTTGTTCTCGTAAACAATTATTCAATCCACATGAGTAATATAACCAAACTCATCAATTGT
>NW_017716137.1:0-421 GCF_001865875.1 Lupinus angustifolius
CAAAAAGCATTTCATAAGCCAATTGATCAATAAGTTCCATAGGAACAGTCCATAACAGGACGATGTCGTAACAAACGCTTTCTGGGCATCCCTTTCATTGATTCATATTGCACAGAGGGGTTGTCAGAGATCGTCTAGTTTGGCCTGTGAGAACTGTCCGATCCAACAGGATATCCTCTCCCAGGAATACAAGGGACTCACCTCACCTAGACTCTCCCTCAAGGCATTGTTGATGAATCACCGTCCAACAACATCGTCCCTCTCAACATCACGGTACTCTAAGTCATCCCGTCAATTTCCTCTCCACTACTCTATTATTAACCATATGCATATGAAATCTAACCACAATTAGATGATTAAATCTTTTAATCATTATTTACTATGCTCGGTCCACCTTAAGTCATCTCCCTCAGGAATGCTT
>NW_017716138.1:0-670 GCF_001865875.1 Lupinus angustifolius
TCACGTATCCTTTTCTGGGCATCGCCCTAAATCATACATCCTTCTCGGAATACTTTCTTTAAAATTAATTTCTGAGTTTGACTATTTAATTCCAACACCTTGAATACTTTACTATTTAATTCAATTACGGTGTTATACCGAAGTAGTTTATATCACATACTCATACTAGGGTTATTACATACTCAACCAATCAATCCAAATAGTCAAACACAATTACTGTCTCTCGCCCAAGCGAGGACCCTTCGCTCAAGCGAAAATTCAATCAACAATACCATTTTAAAACTGGGCATCTCTCGCCCAAGCGAGAATTGTTTCTCGCCCAAGCGAGACCCGCTCGCCTAAGCGAGAAAGACTTGGACAAGATTCCAATTTTGCCCTTTTCGGCTAATCAAACGTATTTTCAAATGGTTTTTCAAACACCTCCACCCAGAAAAGTTCCCAACAACATTCATATACCATATTCAACATATTTCATCAACAATCATATAAATTGAAAAGCATTCAAACAAAAAAATCTTGGGTTTCTTAAAACCCAAGTTAACCCCAAAACCTTTGAGATGGTTTAGGAGATCCGGGTGTCATATTCGGACACCACTATGTCACGATATGTTCTCTCCCACCTTAATGAAGCGTTCCCAACAACATTCATTTACAATACTCAACACATTTC
>NW_017716139.1:0-28069 GCF_001865875.1 Lupinus angustifolius
AGTTAACTGATGATAATTATTATACTTATGAAATAACTTTTTATGCGAAGATAAAACTTTCGATTTAAAATGAATTTAATTGCTTTCGTCCATCTGATTCAAGGTTGAATATCCTTGAATCATCATTTGTCTTTGAAAGTCTTAAAATCAAATAACACTCTTTAAAGTAAGATTTTCAATAAAACTTATACCGGAATTATGTCGTAATCCGTGGATATACATCAAGCTAGTTCCCAGGAAATAGAGGTGGGTCGTAAAGACAACCTTAAATACCAAGTCTTTCCTTAGACAGAACCTTTCTAGACATGTATTCCCACTTCATTACATTTTTCCGATAGTTCATAAATCTTATTTTTTTGTAAATAAAACATTTTTACTAACACTAACCTTTTAAAATAAGATCACTAAGCTAGACTTATCAATTTTAAATTAAGTCAATTTAAAAAAAAATCAATACTTTTAAATCAATATTTTTTAAGTAAATCTTATCATTTTAAAGTAAGTTCACTTAACTAAGATTCAACATTTTTAAATCATTTTACCATCTAAGACTTCATAACACTTTAAGTTTATAAAGTCAAGACTTTTAGGTAAATCTCATTATTTCAAGTATAATACTAAAACAAATTATCATAACATCTTAACACCTCCTAATTTTTTAGGAAAAAACCTCAAGAGTTAGTAAGTGTTATTTTCGTAGTCTTGAAAAAGAATGACTCTTAATTTAATATTTTACACTAAACATCTTTTAGTTATTCTTACCACTTTAAAGTAAGTCAACTAAAATAAATACAACAATTTTTTATATCATCTTAACACCTCCTAATTTTTTAGGAAAAACCTGAAGGGTTAGTAAGTGTTAATTTCATAGTCATGAAAATAAATCCTAAGGTAAGACTTTCTACTACTTTAATATCCAAAACTTCATAACACTTTAAGTTTATGAAATCAAGACTTTAATAAATTATCTTTTATCCCAAATTATTATTTTAACTTGAAAATCAAAGAGTAAAATATGCTAAACCATTTTTAAACATAATACCTTCTAAAATAAAACATTTTTAACAACAACTTATCAACATCATAAACTTTCAAGAATAAAATACAAACTTTTTCCTAAACACATTAAAGGTTCCTTTGATGTTAAAATCATCACCTTTAAACATATTCAAATACTAACAATAATTTCTAATATTTCCCAACAAATAACTCATCTAACCTTGTCCAAAGATATAGTTTTTCCATCTAAGAACAAGGAAGAAATTTCAAGATTTACAAAGGTCAAAAACTACATAAAGGTTCACATGATTTTATTATCATCCCCTTTAGTTATGCCTTCATAAAATACTTAAAGAACAAATATAAACTCTACTTTATGAACAACATAATAAAAGCTCATAACTTTCTATGAAGTATGAGAAGAAGATGAAGAAGAGAAAATAAAAGACTACCTTAGTTTGTATAGGAAATTTAGTGTAAAAATGAGAGAATGTGGTGGGGTATTTATAGGAGAGCCTCACCCTCATCAAATCATAAAATTTATTGCAAGATAAGTAGATTTAGACTAGCATAAGTGATGTATCTAATGGTGGTGGAGTAAGAGGATTTGTTGAGTGATTTAGGGGATTTTGGGGTAGTAAATCAAGGCATTAATGAGTGAAATCTATAAGATTTAGTAGGTAGATTTTGTGAAGTGACTCATGCGATGCGATGACTTCGGCGAAACGTGTGCGATTAAAACCATGCTCGAGTAGCCAAAAATGACCGCCCGATTTTACTTTATGGTTGGAACTTCAAATTTCGGCATTCCGAGTGAAAATATTTTAGAAAATAGTTATGGACCAACTCAAGGTCTATCTTGACTCGAAATGTGATTACGAAGCCAACGGCACAATCAGAATTCAATTCCGAGTTACGGAACTCAAAAACCACTTTTCGAGCCGTACCGGGTGAGATTCGGCCCCGACAGCGGTCCGAAACCGACTGTCTCCGGAAATCATGAAAATTTACCACCAAGTTGGAAATAGAATTACAAGACTAAAACTCAACTAGAGTTTCGTCTAATTCTTTACCGAAAATTCCCAGAAATTCATTTTCGAAAATATAATTAATAAAAATATTAATAAAATCTTATAATTCAAAATCGTAAAATTCGTGGTGTTACAACTTGCTTTAATATGCACTATTTATTTTCTTCCTCCTCATATTCAACAGTGTCGTTCAAAATTGCATTGTTGAATAGTCGTTGTTAATTACGATATCTGGTGTAGTGTAAAATCACCGTTAAATGTCAAAATATCATATTTCAACTATAACTTGTATGGCACTTTAACTCTTTATTTAATAAAATTTGTTGGCTAATTGATCCTAAAATCATAAAACATATTGAATTGTCAAATATCACATTTCGAGTGTTTGTGTATGCCAAAACTGAGGGAATTAATGTAAAAAGCTAAGTTCTGGACAAAAACAAAGATTCAGCCATGAGTAGTTCGAGTAAAATTGTGTCACCATATTCGTTCACCATTGGATCGAGCTGAATTTTTGATATGTTGTTCCTAATAGATGGATCTTCAATATGAACTTTCAGATCAGCGAAATATGAAAAATTGGTTGTGCTCAGCACAAGTTAGAATGTTTTTTAGCAAAAACATTTTGTTTCGTATAGGCTAAGCGCCATGTATGCGCTCAGCGAAAAAGGGAGGTGTGCTCAGCGCAAGGAGGTGCACTGAAATGTCGCATCTGGCTATACGAAGTGGTGCGCTCAGTGTTGGAACTAGAATTCTTACACTATTTAAGGGGTTTAACTTGAGTTTGTAAAATATATACTCATATAAGAATACTCTGTACTCAATTTCTTCTAGTTTTTAGGGTACTTTGGCTTATTTGAGTCATAGAAACAAAATGGAAGTATTAGAAGAGTTAACATATGCTCACTTGTGTGTGATTCTATCACCTGATGAGTTGTGTTATAACTCTATCTTACTTACATTTTGTGAACATGGGTAGCTAAGTTCTATTTTTTGTTGGGATTGAATGTGATATAAGCTTGATGCATACATGTCGATTCATTTTATATTAATTCATGAAGCTTTGATTCTTTTGAGTTACATATGTGCTAAATGCTTGTTTTAAGTTTGATGATCTTATTGCATGATTTGTGAATGAAATGTTTAGAGAAATCTTTGCATGATTCTGAGTTTGTATAACTCATCAATTGGTATATTTGCTAGACATAGACTTATATCAAAATTGTTGTCTCATGGATGTTGTTGTATTAGTTACACTTCATAGAGTTAATTCAATAACTTAATAACTCTCAAACTTATTAACATAGACTACTAGACCATAGTGTATATAACTTCATCTTGTTAATTTAGTTGTTAGACATAGAGTTATCTTAATATGTTATTAGTATAGACCAAGACATTAGTGTTTAATATAATTGAGATGTTTTTTAATCAATATCACATGCATAGACTACTAGATATAGATATATGATTTTGTGAGTCATAGTTCTTCACCTTGTGTGTAAAGTTACTAGACATAGAGCTTCATTGCATAAGCTACTAATTTGATTAAGACATTAGCTTTTAATACATTTGAGATCACTTTTATGTAAGAATCATTGCTAAAGGAATTAGTGTATTTGAATTATGTGTGTATTGGTAGTGAGTAGAAAATTGGATCCCAACACTTTTATTCCAAATAGTTTAATCAGTTAGTTAGTAATTAGTTAATCAAATCAACTAAAAACCATTTTCCAAAACCAACTTAGAAGAGCAATTTTTAGTTGAAAGAGTAGTATCAAGCAAGTTCTTGTGAATTCGACAACTTATTTTTCTATACTTATTTGCAACACCATTTGATTATTTATATAACAATTTGTCAGTTAGCAATCACTGATGGATATTTTCTTCAAATTATTTAATACAAGCTGGGAAATTTAGTATAACTTTTATATATATAGTGATATAGTGATAACAAACTGTCATTTATAAGTTCCGAAAGAAGGGGATATAATATAGCTCCCATTCTGTAGTAAGTGTCTGAGGATATTTAGGTTGATAGAGCACTGTTCTATCTATAATTTAATTAGTTTTGTTTTATTTTAATTAATTTTTATTTTATCAGTTATTATTTGGATCTTTATTATTTTATTATTGTATTAATTTTTATCTATATAATAAATTTTTTGAACTGACTCATAATCAAATTTAACAAAAAGTTTATTATTCTTAAATTTCTACTGAGAAATCTTTACCTTAACAATAACAACTAAACTTAGTACTAATAGATAGGAATATTTACCATCAAAAGAAATATTGTTTCATGTGTTGAGGATTGAATAATTTATATTTAAGGTATCATATGAGATGAATGATTTTCTGTTGACATGCATGCTTTCCTTCTGTTCCCTTCGATTTGCATATGATTGAGCTTTCCTTTCACTCTATGATTTATTGCTTTCACCATTGTCAAGAAGTTTGAACCTATAAATACTATAGCATGATCTATTCGGTGGCCAATTGGAATTTAGTGTATTGTGGTAGGTGGCCAAGTTCTTTTGGAAGATTCTCCACCTCTCCACTTATCAGAATCTTAATTATGATGTCTTTCCTTTTTTCTCTTTTTTTCAAAATGTTTGATTAAGAAATGATAGTAGAGGGAAACAGAGTTGAAAGGAGAAGAAAAATGATAGAAAATGAGATGATAATTTTATTGTTTGATATGATTAAAAATGAAAAATAATGACAGGAAAGAAAATATATATTTAGACATAGTGTATTTAAAATGAGAATGTAATTATCATTCATTTTATTACTTTTACTTAAAAATCAATGATGACTAAAAATGAATAGTAGATAATGCAGTATCTAAAAAATTCTTACATCGTCGGTATATACATCTTTTTTATTAAAATAATATAAATGGCCTATTTATTTATATATATATATATATATGGTAATATTCATTAATATTTTTTAAGAAACTGATAAACTATAATGTTTAATATAACATTTTTGTTTGTAAAATTCAATAAATATTGTTAATATCATATATCTTCTTCTCACTAATATGTCTAAAAGAAGTATAATTCACATTTGACAAATATTTCTAATCATGACACTTCCACGTGTTATGTGTTTCTAATTATTTATTATTTTGTTGATATTTTTTAATAATTATGTTTCTTTTTTATTTTCACATTGTTTTTATTTAGCATACACAAATACTTCTGATTTCTGAAACAATAAAAATAAAATTAAGTTAACTAATTTCACTTAGAAATAAATATAAATAAAGAAGTTCGTAACATTTTATTTAATTTCAGCTAGATTATTGTTCTTTCAATTTATTCATGGTAGAAGAACAAATTCAAATTAGTTTATAGCTTCCTTTCATTTCTTCATTTTCTTCACAAACTCAGGATGAAAAAAATTGGTGCTCATGCATATTTTTTTATTTCCCTTCTATTTAGTGTCGGAATCAAATAATAGAAAATCACATTTTCTACAACTTTTATTTCTTGTTTTCTATATAACCAAACATAGCGTTAGTGCATAGTAACTCTGAATCCCGAGAAAGCATACTAGAAGTGAGTTCAAAAACTCTCCAGTATTGGAATGTCTAATACTAGAATATGAGGAACATCAAGACTTTGTTAATTTTAAAAGTTATTTTATTAAAAAGTAACTTAAAATCATGACTGTTGAAAGTTTTTCTATGACATCATAATCTCTATTTACTACTGGATCCTATCAGAAGACGGTCGATTCAACAGAAGTGGTCAAGGTACAGTACTTTAAAAAAGAAACAGAAATTCTTTCTACTCACAAGTTCTAAAACCTTTTTATATTGCCTCCTAATTCCTAAGCAGAACAAGTAGAGAGTAGATTATACTTCAAAAGTTAAAACAAATGTCTGTGTCAAAATACTCATTTCCAGCCAGAATTAGCAGTAATATACCTTGTTACTATTCTATACTAATTTAGTACTTGTTTACTTCATCTTCTACATAGAAAGCTCTTATCTAACATAACTCTTTGGTGTTATGTTTTCTAAGATAATTTACTGAGTGTATGAAAAGCTCAGTGATATATTTATCATATTCTTGCAGGTTAACAGTGATCTTTCTAGCCTTTCATGTAATTTTTATTATCTTCTGCATTGGGGTATCAGGTCACTTCCTAAGTATATGTTTGGTCAATCAAATTCCTTGGTGATGGTTGATGACAAAAAGCAATCAAGAATTGGTTCATGCAATGGAATCTATATTAGTCAACTTCATGTCCATCCAGATTATTCTGTGAGTACTGTGGCTTCTCCTATATCTTCCATTCAGTAGTTCTTTAGTGTTAATAACATTTTGATGGTTAATTGACTTTTACCTCTTTCCATGTCAATGTTCATTCCCTTTAACTGCCTATCAGATTTCATGAGGGTTCATGTCAAATATCAGTGTCTTTTCTTCAGTGTTGTTGTAAAGTGTTTAGGCTTAAAGCCCTTGGTATCGTTGGTTCTTTTACAAAATGTTGTGGACACTAACTTTTGTATGTATATCTGAACACAGGATCGTCTCAGCATGATGGGTTCAAATCCTAAAAACAATTTCTTCACTTGCGACGTTTTGCTCCTATGAGGTTGCCCCTTGTGGTTTTTACCTTTACACCTTGTGGTTTTTTACCTTAACACTTAACCCCCGGATTCAAATGTTACCTCGTGATCTTGGTCTGTTTTCCATAACAGAGGACCAAAACTAACGATTGGGTTCATAAAATCTCCATCACTTTTCCCTTCTTGCGCCTCCAACCGCCATGTGGTGAAGAACATTCCATTAGTCATCTTTTTTTTGCATGAAATGATAGAACTTGCTCTTTATTTCGTTACTTAACATGCACATAACATTCGAGAACATATTCCCTAGCAGTAAAACGCTGCAAAGTGGGACCAAGTAAACATACAAATCCACAATGTTTCATCTATAAAGATGATGGTAGCATGGATTCCAAATCAAAACCCTATTTCAATATCAGAACCAATTGGGGACTACCTGTTAGGAGTCTCACATTGAGTAGAATAGTAAACTTAATGTGGTATTTAAGCTATGAGACTCTCCCACCTAATAGACTAGTCTTTTGAGTCGAGCTCTCCTCGGACATTAAGTCCTAACAATTGGTGTCTTTCATTGAGAGTTGCATCACGGAAAGGGCTACTATAGACTGGATGTCGGTATATTACCGAATACTCATAGATAGTGAAGCGTCAAAATACGCTGAAGTTCTAGTCTTTTGGGTTGGGCTCTCCTCATGGGGACTACCGAATACGCTGAAGTTCTTGAGAAAAGTTAACAAAAATACCGAAATGCCAATGGTGATGCTATATGGGTAAAATATTCCTAATGTTAATACTTCCGTACTCTTAGCGTCAAGAAGCTTAAGGCTTTGTGAATTGAACAACATAATATTTTACTTATGCAATAAATAATGAAATTTATTTCAAGTACTTAGTTTTTATGGAGAAAGAGAATCAACAAGTGTGCACTAATAAATAAAAAGGATGACTCAATGCACTAGGCTTTCATTCAGTGGGGTCTGGGGAGGATACCTTACTCTCACAAGTGGAGAGATTGTTTCCAAAATTTGAAATTGTGACTTCATGATCATTAAATAACAACCTTACCGTTGTGTCAAGCTCACCCTTTTTGTCCACCGATAAATAAAATAAAAAAACTCATTAGGGAAGACATTGCTCCTTTGTCCCCAATGAAATGATAGAATTTATCTTTATTTTGCTACTGATTTGTTTTCATTACTTAACATGCACTAAACTTAAAAGAACAAGATTCTCAAGCTATTAAAAACACTTCAAAAATGAGATCAATCAAACATCCAAGTACACCAGCCATTCCATCAATAAAGATGATGGAGGCATGGATATTCCAAATCACAGCAGAAGTATGGATAAAGAATAGCTAGATTCTGCATTTAGGAAACGCAAAATATGATTGATTACCATGCTAGCATCAGACCACAGAATTCTTTTCATTACCCAACATTTTTTCCAGTGAAATGATAATTTTTGATTTTTTGGTAATTTCTCGTGACTAATTTTATTTACATAATTTGTAGAACATATTCCCAAGTATCAAAACAAAACCCGAGAATGGGATCAATCACACATAAAAAATACACCAATCATTTCATATATAAACATGATGGTGAGAGATGGATTCGAAATCAAACCACCAATTTCAACATCAGAACCAAATAGGGAGTTAGGGACTGCTACATACATTAACATTAAACATTCTTCATTGAAAATTAACAAAATTGTCAAAATACACAAGACATTATGGATGAGTAAGATTGATGGTCAAACCTGTAAAAAGCATGTTGTAATTGTTATAGTTCAAACATTCTTCAATTTCTTCATCTTAGAAGGTGGCCATCTACCCTTCTTCCTCAACTTTCGCTTCCTGACTAGCCTTTTCCTCCTCAACCTTATCTTCTTAGCTAGCTTCATCCTCAACCTCTGTTCCTCCCTCTCCTTCAGCTTCGATTCCAACGGGAGCTTGTCAACCGCGACGACCTCTTTCGTGGTCTCCGAAGGAGGAAGAGCAGACTGAGACCCACCACCTTCCTCTGGTGAACTTGTTCCATCAACACCATCCCCAATTGCACCAGCTGTCACCGCATTGTTCCTCCTCTTGGAGGCAATGGGTGTCGAGATTTGAACTTGTCTCAAACAATTGGTGGGCAGACCAACAACAGGGTTAAGATGCACCCTTGAAACTGAGAAACCAACAACATAGACACAACAAATTTTTAGGACAACTGGAACACAATAGCTTGAATAATGGCATCAATTATTATCAAACTTCATTTCTCACTCTTGGAAAAAGTGAGTCAATTGTTGTTAAGGTGAATAGTTATGTTAATGTAATATGTTAGGAGTGAGAGGATAAGGCAGATGCAACGGTAAAGTTTGTTACTTAGTGACCATGCACGAATTTAAATTCTCGAAACAATCTATGCTTATGAGTTACGGCTATATACATTAAACTCTACTAAGTAGGAGTCTCGTGCACTAGCCGACTTTTACTTTCTTTTTTTAATATGTTTAAGTTGAAATGATAGGAGGTTACCTGGTGTGATGTCAATGGTGAGAATAGAGGAAGAGGGAGTAGGAGATGAGAGGGGTGAATGCAGTGAGAAGGAATTGAAGATTAGAAGAGCCATGATGTATCTTTGAAAGTGCTAGTGTTAATATTGTTGCTTATGATATCATTTTAGAACAAGATTGGATTTGGTCTTCATTTTCAGATAAGCCACAAAGATAGGTGGGTCCTCTACCCACTCATTGTCTCAGTCTTTCTTCCTTACTAATTAAGGGCTGTTTAGATTAATACTGATAAACTATAATGTTTAATATAACATTTTTGTTTGTAAAATTCAATAAATATTGTTAATATCATATATCTTCTTCTCACTAATATGTCTAAAAGAAGTATAATTCACATTTGACAAATATTTCTAATCATGACACTTCCACGTGTTATGTGTTTCTAATTATTTATTATTTTGTTGATATTTTTTAATAATTATGTTTCTTTTTTATTTTCACATTGTTTTTATTTAGCATACACAAATACTTCTGATTTCTGAAACAATAAAAATAAAATTAAGTTAACTAATTTCACTTAGAAATAAATATAAATAAAGAAGTTCGTAACATTTTATTTAATTTCAGCTAGATTATTGTTCTTTCAATTTATTCATGGTAGAAGAACAAATTCAAATTAGTTTATAGCTTCCTTTCATTTCTTCATTTTCTTCACAAACTCAGGATGAAAAAAATTGGTGCTCATGCATATTTTTTTATTTCCCTTCTATTTAGTGTCGGAATCAAATAATAGAAAATCACATTTTCTACAACTTTTATTTCTTGTTTTCTATATAACCAAACATAGCGTTAGTGCATAGTAACTCTGAATCCCGAGAAAGCATACTAGAAGTGAGTTCAAAAACTCTCCAGTATTGGAATGTCTAATACTAGAATATGAGGAACATCAAGACTTTGTTAATTTTAAAAGTTATTTTATTAAAAAGTAACTTAAAATCATGACTGTTGAAAGTTTTTCTATGACATCATAATCTCTATTTACTACTGGATCCTATCAGAAGACGGTCGATTCAACAGAAGTGGTCAAGGTACAGTACTTTAAAAAAGAAACAGAAATTCTTTCTACTCACAAGTTCTAAAACCTTTTTATATTGCCTCCTAATTCCTAAGCAGAACAAGTAGAGAGTAGATTATACTTCAAAAGTTAAAACAAATGTCTGTGTCAAAATACTCATTTCCAGCCAGAATTAGCAGTAATATACCTTGTTACTATTCTATACTAATTTAGTACTTGTTTACTTCATCTTCTACATAGAAAGCTCTTATCTAACATAACTCTTTGGTGTTATGTTTTCTAAGATAATTTACTGAGTGTATGAAAAGCTCAGTGATATATTTATCATATTCTTGCAGGTTAACAGTGATCTTTCTAGCCTTTCATGTAATTTTTATTATCTTCTGCATTGGGGTATCAGGTCACTTCCTAAGTATATGTTTGGTCAATCAAATTCCTTGGTGATGGTTGATGACAAAAAGCAATCAAGAATTGGTTCATGCAATGGAATCTATATTAGTCAACTTCATGTCCATCCAGATTATTCTGTGAGTACTGTGGCTTCTCCTATATCTTCCATTCAGTAGTTCTTTAGTGTTAATAACATTTTGATGGTTAATTGACTTTTACCTCTTTCCATGTCAATGTTCATTCCCTTTAACTGCCTATCAGATTTCATGAGGGTTCATGTCAAATATCAGTGTCTTTTCTTCAGTGTTGTTGTAAAGTGTTTAGGCTTAAAGCCCTTGGTATCGTTGGTTCTTTTACAAAATGTTGTGGACACTAACTTTTGTATGTATATCTGAACACAGGATCGTCTCAGCATGATGGGTTCAAATCCTAAAAACAATTTCTTCACTTGCGACGTTTTGCTCCTATGAGGTTGCCCCTTGTGGTTTTTACCTTTACACCTTGTGGTTTTTTACCTTAACACTTAACCCCCGGATTCAAATGTTACCTCGTGATCTTGGTCTGTTTTCCATAACAGAGGACCAAAACTAACGATTGGGTTCATAAAATCTCCATCACTTTTCCCTTCTTGCGCCTCCAACCGCCATGTGGTGAAGAACATTCCATTAGTCATCTTTTTTTTGCATGAAATGATAGAACTTGCTCTTTATTTCGTTACTTAACATGCACATAACATTCGAGAACATATTCCCTAGCAGTAAAACGCTGCAAAGTGGGACCAAGTAAACATACAAATCCACAATGTTTCATCTATAAAGATGATGGTAGCATGGATTCCAAATCAAAACCCTATTTCAATATCAGAACCAATTGGGGACTACCTGTTAGGAGTCTCACATTGAGTAGAATAGTAAACTTAATGTGGTATTTAAGCTATGAGACTCTCCCACCTAATAGACTAGTCTTTTGAGTCGAGCTCTCCTCGGACATTAAGTCCTAACAATTGGTGTCTTTCATTGAGAGTTGCATCACGGAAAGGGCTACTATAGACTGGATGTCGGTATATTACCGAATACTCATAGATAGTGAAGCGTCAAAATACGCTGAAGTTCTAGTCTTTTGGGTTGGGCTCTCCTCATGGGGACTACCGAATACGCTGAAGTTCTTGAGAAAAGTTAACAAAAATACCGAAATGCCAATGGTGATGCTATATGGGTAAAATATTCCTAATGTTAATACTTCCGTACTCTTAGCGTCAAGAAGCTTAAGGCTTTGTGAATTGAACAACATAATATTTTACTTATGCAATAAATAATGAAATTTATTTCAAGTACTTAGTTTTTATGGAGAAAGAGAATCAACAAGTGTGCACTAATAAATAAAAAGGATGACTCAATGCACTAGGCTTTCATTCAGTGGGGTCTGGGGAGGATACCTTACTCTCACAAGTGGAGAGATTGTTTCCAAAATTTGAAATTGTGACTTCATGATCATTAAATAACAACCTTACCGTTGTGTCAAGCTCACCCTTTTTGTCCACCGATAAATAAAATAAAAAAACTCATTAGGGAAGACATTGCTCCTTTGTCCCCAATGAAATGATAGAATTTATCTTTATTTTGCTACTGATTTGTTTTCATTACTTAACATGCACTAAACTTAAAAGAACAAGATTCTCAAGCTATTAAAAACACTTCAAAAATGAGATCAATCAAACATCCAAGTACACCAGCCATTCCATCAATAAAGATGATGGAGGCATGGATATTCCAAATCACAGCAGAAGTATGGATAAAGAATAGCTAGATTCTGCATTTAGGAAACGCAAAATATGATTGATTACCATGCTAGCATCAGACCACAGAATTCTTTTCATTACCCAACATTTTTTCCAGTGAAATGATAATTTTTGATTTTTTGGTAATTTCTCGTGACTAATTTTATTTACATAATTTGTAGAACATATTCCCAAGTATCAAAACAAAACCCGAGAATGGGATCAATCACACATAAAAAATACACCAATCATTTCATATATAAACATGATGGTGAGAGATGGATTCGAAATCAAACCACCAATTTCAACATCAGAACCAAATAGGGAGTTAGGGACTGCTACATACATTAACATTAAACATTCTTCATTGAAAATTAACAAAATTGTCAAAATACACAAGACATTATGGATGAGTAAGATTGATGGTCAAACCTGTAAAAAGCATGTTGTAATTGTTATAGTTCAAACATTCTTCAATTTCTTCATCTTAGAAGGTGGCCATCTACCCTTCTTCCTCAACTTTCGCTTCCTGACTAGCCTTTTCCTCCTCAACCTTATCTTCTTAGCTAGCTTCATCCTCAACCTCTGTTCCTCCCTCTCCTTCAGCTTCGATTCCAACGGGAGCTTGTCAACCGCGACGACCTCTTTCGTGGTCTCCGAAGGAGGAAGAGCAGACTGAGACCCACCACCTTCCTCTGGTGAACTTGTTCCATCAACACCATCCCCAATTGCACCAGCTGTCACCGCATTGTTCCTCCTCTTGGAGGCAATGGGTGTCGAGATTTGAACTTGTCTCAAACAATTGGTGGGCAGACCAACAACAGGGTTAAGATGCACCCTTGAAACTGAGAAACCAACAACATAGACACAACAAATTTTTAGGACAACTGGAACACAATAGCTTGAATAATGGCATCAATTATTATCAAACTTCATTTCTCACTCTTGGAAAAAGTGAGTCAATTGTTGTTAAGGTGAATAGTTATGTTAATGTAATATGTTAGGAGTGAGAGGATAAGGCAGATGCAACGGTAAAGTTTGTTACTTAGTGACCATGCACGAATTTAAATTCTCGAAACAATCTATGCTTATGAGTTACGGCTATATACATTAAACTCTACTAAGTAGGAGTCTCGTGCACTAGCCGACTTTTACTTTCTTTTTTTAATATGTTTAAGTTGAAATGATAGGAGGTTACCTGGTGTGATGTCAATGGTGAGAATAGAGGAAGAGGGAGTAGGAGATGAGAGGGGTGAATGCAGTGAGAAGGAATTGAAGATTAGAAGAGCCATGATGTATCTTTGAAAGTGCTAGTGTTAATATTGTTGCTTATGATATCATTTTAGAACAAGATTGGATTTGGTCTTCATTTTCAGATAAGCCACAAAGATAGGTGGGTCCTCTACCCACTCATTGTCTCAGTCTTTCTTCCTTACTAATTAAGGGCTGTTTAGATTAATTTCTTCTGTGAAAAAATGTAGAACTAGATTTTGTTCAAATTAGATTAATTATTTTTCTACAGTTTTAATTTTGAAATTATATATAGTAGCATATTGAGAAAGAAAATGTCTGTAAGATTTTATTTGATTGTATTTTAATACTTCTTTAAAAGTGTGATCTTCCTTATCTAAAAAGTTGGATCAAAAATGAATTTGTGATACTTTTTATGATGATGTTTTGATTCAATTATTGCAACATATATGTTACAAAATTAAATATATTATCCACCAATAGAATTGTTTTTCAATGACATCTATTAATAATATAATAAAAGAAATTCTCTCATGTCACATGTCACTTTCTCCTTCACTCACGTCACATGTCACTTTCTCCTTCACTCATGCCACATGTCACTTTCTCCTCCCTCATGTCACATGTCACTTTCTCCTTACATTTTTTCCTTCATGCCACATGTCACCTCCTCCTCACATATTTTTTCTTCCTGCTTTTTATATTTTATATGCTAATAATAATTTAATATTAATTAGTGATTGATTCATGTCGCTACCCCACTAAAATTGAGTGTTTGCAACATCTATGTTTTGTTATGTTAAAAAGTAATAGTCATTCAACATTAGATGAAATTGAAATCATTTTTCACATTCAAATTATTTCTTTACATTAATCTATCTATATAATTTAATGTTTACCATTAATCTAAGAATAATTGTATTTTTTCACCTCATCAAAGTTTTTGACATTTTTCGCACTGAATTTTAATATTACAGTTCAGATTCTTTGAATTTTAATTTTTCTCTATTAACAATATAATAAAAAAAACTCTCTTATGTCATATGTCAATTTCTCCTTACATTTTTTCCTGTCACATGTCACATGTCACCTCCTCCTCACATTTTTTCTTTCCTACTTTTTATATATTTTATATGTTAATAATAATTTAATACTAATTGTAGAAAATTCAAATTAAAAATTATCAATTTATTTTTCTTATGTGCTTAAACATGCAAATACACAAGTAAGATGTATATTCTTAATAATATGAATGTATGAGTAATATGTGCGTTTTAACTATGCGAATACATGGGTATCATGTGTTTTCTTAGTAATGCGAATGTACGGGTAACATGTGTGCTTTTAGACATGCGAATGCACGGGTCACATGTATTTAATTACTATCATTATATTATTTAATTAAAAGATAAAAATGGTATATATATTCATGAAAAATATATGTATTTTAATTAGTAATATAACAAATCAATTATTAGACTCTTTTTATTATTTTGATTAAATTTATCAGAAAAAAAATATCTGTCATATCCTAACTTAGTGTGTTTTTAATTTATGAGTTATTTTCATACAATGATTATTAGCTAAAACATAATCAAATAAATAACATTTAATTATACAATATTTGAATGCTAAAAATATATTCAAATATTTATACACAATGAACATTAATCTAAAATAAAACATAAGCATTTAAGAGATATGCTAAAAAATCCTTATGACTTTATATGATACTTATAAACGTAATCACAAAAAATATGATGCAAAAATAACTCCTTATATTTATAATTTTATATAGAAAATATAGAGGTGAGATATTATCCAATACAATTTGAATTTTATTTATTGAGTTATTTAAGAATTAAATATTTTCTATAAGCTTATACAAACACATTTATAATTGTTAATATTCTACATATACACTCAAAAATTAATGTTAATATTGCACCTATATGAATGGGAAATATAATGTTTCAATACATGATTTATTGATATTATAAAGTATATGTATATTATATTTGCATTATGCATAAACAAATAAGCGACCTGTGCAAGTGCACGGGTACACTGCTAGTTTACTTTAGAAAAATGTATATTTTTCTTTCAATGAAAAAGCATTGAGACAATTCAGTGACATCAAATTAAAACTATTGATAAGTTTTGAAATTGGAATTAGACCTATTATAAAGTTGTCAAAATGTCTGAAGATGTTAACACAAACATTTAATTACCATCATACTTCAATTCCATGAAAATGAGCTGGTAATTGAAAATGTGCAATATATTTGTGTTACATAACATGTATGTCATGTAAATAATGTTAGATTAATTTAATAATTTAAATGACATATTTTTTGGAAGTTATTAATTTAAATCAAAGTGTCTAATTTGATGGTGGTTGATAATTAATGAATCAAAATTAGTAGGAGTTTGTTGGTTAACCCTCTCCCCCACTCACTTCATAGATAATTTCTATCATAGTGGATGAATTATTTTCTCCAATAACTCCTCCTAAATCCTTCTATAAATATATTTATGCATTAGAAAAGGTTTGTCATTGTCTATAATCTTATGAGTAGAAATACAAAGTAAAAATTAAAGAAACATTAGTAGCTGAAT
The DNA here is from genome assembly GCF_001865875.1 of Lupinus angustifolius. Classification (NCBI taxonomy): domain Eukaryota; kingdom Viridiplantae; phylum Streptophyta; class Magnoliopsida; order Fabales; family Fabaceae; genus Lupinus; species Lupinus angustifolius. Next base: position 16,239 of record NW_017716139.1, read on the forward strand.
AAGAAAGGTAGGATGCTAAGAACGAAAAAAATTGAGTTCCTAATCATCAAAAAACACATAAAATAACAAATAATGCTAAGAAGTTGTGATGCTAAGAAGGATGGAATGCAAAGAGATAAAAACAAAGACAGTACAATAAAAGAAACCGAAATGAAACCAAATATTCATGTTTGATGATAAAAATTCATATTTAAAAAACACAAAAAATTTGAACCTTATAGTTGTTAATAACATAGTCAACAACTATATGGTTTAGAAAGATGGACGCATGTTATTATCTCACTGGTTTAAGGAGGGGAGTTATCTCCTCACACCAGGATATACATTATTCCCTTACACTGATCATTGTATTATTTGAATTATATATTGTAAAGAATAAATATATACATATAAAAGTTTATTATAATTTACACCACTTATCTAGTATGTTTTAATTCTAGTCAGTTTGATTACTATTTATCATTTGAAAAAAGTATATGTATTAACAGTATATAAATTTCATACAATATCAATGTATCATCAACCATTCATATCTAATTATCATTGAGTCTTCAAAAATAATCTATATTAATAGTGGGCAATATAATAACCGGGTATAAATCCTTACATCCATGACACAATATTAAACTCTTTAAGATATTAATAATAACATAGTTAACTATTGTAATTTTTTAGTGGCCTGGGAAAATATCGGATACTTATCCGACTGATGCTTTATAAAGCGCTGCCAACAAATGAGGTTAGACCTCACTATTTAATGGAGCCACAAACAAATTTTGTATTACTCCATGTAACTAGGCATAAACGAAAGAACCAGAAACAAAATAGCATAAAATCAGGGATCCAAAACAAACAAAATTTAGGGATCATTTCTAAAGAAGACCCTATACTGCCATGTTATTCATAATTTGATGTTTGACATCACTAAGCTTCAATATGACAGAACCACAGCAATTTCTCAGAATAACATGCCTATCACAGAATTGCTAAACAAACATTTTACATTGAACAAATGAAGTTAGCATCAATGTCACCTTGCTCCAAATTGTATACAGCCGAATTTTTTGACAGATAAACTCATTATGGAAGCATATGAGAGCGAAATAGAAGAGGGTAAGTGCAACAAAATCCACTGCTCCAACACTGCAGAATAAAAACATGAAAACTAAGAGGTTCAAATGTCTGGTGTAGAAACATTATATTTGAAGATTCTTAATAATTCAACTAGATGTTCAATCATCTATTTTCAGGGATGGTGGAAAAATGTAAATAGAACAACATTTAAATTAATGGGTGTGCCTGAAATCTATCATATAGAGCATTTTTGTTAGAAATACAGATTTACCAATAAAGACTGCAAAGAAATTCTAACAGACTTACCACAGAGAGCAATGGTCCCTGCTTAAACTTCCCATGAAATGAAAATGAAATTGGCTTTGGATTGTCTTCAGGTCCTCTTATAAATCCACTATAGCATAAAATGGAAAAATAAAACATAGGAAATGATTAATATCTTAAAATATTCAATACATAGAATATCTAATATAAACATATAAATTCAACATTCAAATAATTAAAAAGTAAAATAGAATAATACAAACCAGTCATTGGACCATTTTCAACCATCAACTTACATTAATGATGTAGATATAAGAGGAGTCCTTTTTGTATCATATATTGCTATCAGACCCCTGTATCCATCATCTCCCCCGTTGAAGGATACAGCCAATCGCTCACCAGAATTATCCCATGTTAGCTTTTCAATTCCCTGACTGAGAAATGATATAAGAAAACCAGTAAGCACATGATAAAAATATAGTAGCAGATCCAAACACTTAATATGATAACACCTATTACTTGAAAAGACAAAGGTTATGTCTGATTGTCTTTTTCTGCTACAATCTACTTTACATTAAGACATGACATGATTGCAAGACACTCATGTCTCTCCATGGGATCATATCAGGAAAAGATGAAGAAATTTGGGGGTATATTTGTTAAGGTTGGAGGAAAACATATTTAGTGAAAAGAAATGAATTTCACAAGTCAGTTTACTTTGTAGAAATGAATTTTTTTCACAATCACATTTCAGTGATACAGAGGATATATACATTAAAGACCATCATAGAATTGCACCCATGAACTCCTCTGTAGGATTGGGGCTGGACATACAGTGTCGGTAAATTTCAAACTGAACATCCCAGAAGCATTTTTGTAATTAATAATGAAAACATGTCACTGTAAATGGAATCAGAGAACAAACCAAAAAACCTCTTAGGATCAGTTTGGTTGAGGAAGTTCAAATTTTATTTTCCTAAACATATTTTCATACAATTTTTATTAAATATAGAAAGTTGCCACCGCATTTTCAACTTCATGTTTCCTGTTTCAGAAATTTTAAGGAAATGATGAAAAAAGTATTTGTTAGTTTCAGATTTTATCACAAGAAAAAAATATAAAAACAAACATTTTAATTAAAACCCAGTGAAACACATTTCCATTCGTGTTTTCTGATTTTATTAAAACTGAAGAAAAAAAAAGCAAAACGCCATTAACTTTTCCTCAGCCTGACATAAAAAATTGAAGAAAAAAAACTCTACCTTCCTGTCAATGCTAAAATGTCTGGCAAGTCAACAGGTAAAAGATGTGCATCTGGAAAAGACAACAATGATAATTATCAATATCACATTATTTTCACAAGGAAAAAAACTAAATATGTTGAAAAGTTGATTGAACAAGATAACCATGAATTGAGGCTACAAATATGACTTAAACACAGAATCAAAGCAACAAACATCTCAAAAGTTCATTGCATGCTGCTGTTTGGCAAGCAAAACAAGATTAAGTATAAACTCCTGAATATCCTTGCAACAGAGATTCTACAACTGCCTTCTTCTTCCTTGGCCCTTTTTAGTGGCAAACCATTAATTGAATCCATCTCACTCTTTTATTCGGGGGAAAACTTGCCTATGATAATTTTTAATGCATTGAGATCTTCTAATACATGCATGCCAAAAGTTACACATGTCTTGAATTAAAAATCAGTCTCAAATATCAACATCTACTACTTCAATCAACGTACTAAATACTAATAGTACCTGCTGAGAATTATGAATGTCTTTAGCAAAGTTTTCCAAGTTAAGTATGCATTACTTGCAAGGCACCCGAAGTACCGGGCATGTGTTTCATCGTTTTGGTTTCTAGCATGAAGATTTTGGTCTAGTGTTTTTTATCACAATTGCTTTATTAGGGATATATGACATTGTTCCATCTTTCTCTTTTCCCTTTTCCATATAATTCACTAAAATTTCATTATGGTAGAAGAGTGGTACCATTTATCATGACATTGTTGCCAACCTATTCATAAAAAATATTTAATGTAAATAAATGTATCAGGATAGTGTTCATATCACTGATATCCAGTCTTTTTAAGAAAATAAATTCTATACCATTCCCTCTATCTATCTTTTGTCTTTTCCATTTAATCCCTAAATTACAATACCATATATTTCCATTTTCCAGCACCAACATAGCAATATGCAAAAACAATAGATGAATCAATATAAGATCTTAGAAAGAAAAGGTCAGACCTAGTGAGGGAGGCTTCGATGAAAAGTGAACAGATCCCAAAGTTGAGGATTCAGAAAATGCAAGCAGTATCATACGCCCATCTGGATCCCATGTTGCACCCTGATCACACATCATTGACAGTAGAAACAAGTTCAGTAATACCATTGTGTGATAGCCAACAGAAAAGAAAATTTACAACACTAAGCCAACTCCTAAGCTGAACCCAATAACATTACTTCACATTACAATAGTAACAATATTACCAATATTTGACTAAAATTAAGATCTCTCACCATTTTATCTTATTCTATATATGTAATTCATATACCTAGTTCATAGGTCACAAGGCAGCAACCATACCCGTTGTGCCAAGGCTCATAGAGGAACATAGAGTTCATTAGATGAAATTGGTATGCACCATAATGACCGATGGGTGGAACAACAAAAGGGGCCAAACCATATTAAACTTTTTAGTAAACAGCCTTAACTAGGCTGTTCTTCAGGCTATTGATGCCTCTCACATGTCCATGTGAATGAGCTTGGTGATGGCTAATTTTTTATTAAACAGCCAAGGAGATTTATGATGGGTAATGTTGTGAAGGAGCTTGGTGAAGAAAATATTGTCCAAATTATGAAGGACAATACAGCAAATTAAAAAGATGTTGGACAATTGTTGGTAGAGAGAAGGACATCTTATGCAGCTCATTGTGTTGAGTTGATGTTGGAGAATATTTTAAAAGATATTAAGTTCATAATGGAACAATGTTGAGGGGGGAAATTACAACATATATTTGTGGAAGGACTTCTCTCATCTCTCTATTACGACAATTCAACAAAGGAAAAGATTGGTCAATTCATCTGAAAATTGGTACAAAGCTTGAGTTTGAGGGTCAAGATTCATCAGTCCAGTTCTATCTTCTGAAGGTTATTGCGAAAGAGAAAGATTGCCTACTTAATGAAAGAGCTTTACTTTTAATCTATCGAATTACGGAGCTGCACGTTATTGCGAAAATTTTCCATGATAAAACATCGGAGGAAACTTAGAAAGTTATAATCAAAACATGTGAAGGTGGGAGAGGACTTGTTTTTAAAGATGTCGGAATTTATCATGGCATTGGATGATTGGAGCTGGGAGAGGACTTGGGCTTTAGAGGGTGGATTAGCATGTTGGCCTTAATTCATATCCTGATAGTAAGGTTTTAAATTCTTTATTCCTGTAATGCGTGCAACAGCATCTAGATTTACAAGTTTTAGTAGAACCATAGGAGTTAACAAGGCAAGGCTTGTGGGAGTATTCTACTTATGAAGGTATTTGGTGCATTTATCATAAGCTTGCTGTTTTTAGGAAGGTAAGATAACATATGCTCGCTTTTTAAAGATGCTGGAACTTAAGGGGGTAAGATAGCATATACTTGGCATTAGATGGCTCAGGCTAGGATGGCATTAAGACTTTAACACTTGGGATGGAACCATATAACCCAAAAAAGCTAGCTTCATATGTATCATCCTCTAACTAAACCAATGTAAGACTTTTCCTTTTCACACTCACAGACTCATTTACATTTGTGCTCCAAAAGTAGACAAGTTTTTAATTGCCCTAATACTTGATATGATTGTTTAATCAGCTTCTTTGCTATTTAGCTCATGGGTGTACCTAAAGAGTTTATTTGCTAGATCTGTTGGGAATTGAAGGGCGTTATTTATTCATGATCTATTCTATTAGCACTGATGTTTCATCTAGAGAGGATCAGATATCCTCCTCATATGTACCCTCTCTTGTGATGAAATTAGCTTCCTTTATCACAAACAAAAATGCCCTAACCCTAACAAATAGCAGCAAGCACCATCGTAAGTGGGGAGAGGTAAAAATTTATTTCTTGAAATGAGGTGACATTTTGTAAGCACCAATTGAGGAATTTTAACATTGCATACAAGGGTGAGCCTCAAACCCGCCTAGTGGGATTAAGACTTGGTTGTTGTTATACAAGAGTGAGCCTCGTCTCAACAGTAAAGTAGTTGCCTTGTGACCTTAAGGACATAGATTCAAATTCTAGAAATGATCTCTCTGTTCACATGGGTAAGGCCGCATGCATTAACCCTCCCAAACCACACTGGGTCGCCCTTTATACAATAGTATCAACCAAGTTGTTGAACATACCAATACACAAGTTTAGATTAAGAATTAAATGACATCTTATAGTAAATAAGTCATCATAGAGCACTGAAACATAAATTACACCTCATACCTTGACAAAACCACTAGTTGATGACCATTGTTCTGATGTCCATGTATTTGTCTCCCAAAGATAAAATGTGCCATCACTGTATAAGAACAAAAGAATGAGGCTATGAATTAAAAAATAGTCTATATTCAAAATATTCAGACCAGACATAATTAGCATGTTGCACTACAATTTTGAAGCAAAGAAGTAATCTCCAGTAGGTGACCACTTCAGCATTGATATGCCTCCTAATCCCCGTCGAATGGGTGTCCCAACACCTACAGATAATATTGGAAACAACCAGAAAGTCAGAAAGCAAAGACAAACTTTTATACTTCAGGCTTTTTATTTCACAATCTAAACATAGACACAGTCCTTACTGTCCCATGATTTGGGCTCTCAATACTAAAGATTCAGAATCAACACAATTATCATCCTAACATAAATAGGGCAACAGAACTTTGATAAATTCTTTGTTCGCAAAAACACTTGTGGGGGAGGGTGAGCCTCGACAACACAGTAAGGTTCTTGAGAACACGCTCTCTGCTTGCGGGATAAGGCTGCTTACATCTACTCTGCCCAGATTCCACGAGATTGGAGCCTCATACACTAGGCCGCCCTTTTATGGGAACAGTCTCTTCGCTTCCCAGGGTAAGGCTCCCCAAAATGAGCCTTCGACAAGGGCTTAGAGTGGTACTTAGGTTTACGTATGAACTACCAATGACAAGTAGGAATCAAACTGAAGAATGCATTGGAGTCAACAATACATTATAATGGACATTCAAATCTTTAATTTAATATGCATAACATTCAAATTTTCAGAACAATATAATCCAATAGTTAGTTTTGTCACTCTCTCTTGACAATGCAAAATAACCCATTGTGTACATCCAAAAACAAAGCACCTATTAAACATTTAAAGAAAAGCTTGCCTTGTTGGAAACCATAGTTACATGATTCCCTCATTTAGCCCACACACCGCATATCGGATTTGGCGAACTGTGTACCACATACCAAGTTCCTTAAAAAGTAAGTGTTGTAACAATATGTAAAAAGTAACAAACAGCATAGAACTGGATACCACACACCGGAATTGGTACAGCGAACCATGTAACTATGTTGGAAACCCAAACTTGCATCAAATGTGTCCTCTTGTCCAAAGGAAGGTTGACTCTAGTAGATATTAGGTCACTAGTCACAAATATAAATCAAATTTAAGTGCTCAGGGGTATATTTCTCCATACTAATTTGCTGGAGAAACTTAATTTGTGGTCTATGGTCTACCTGGTCCTATCTTCAGTATGGTAACTGTAAGGTGCATTTTAGGTCATGATACATTCAATATCTCTTAAATTGCGGAAGAAAAATGTAGCTACAAAATGAAAATTCATATGAATTTCAAGATTATTCAGCATTTTAAAAATATCACCAAGCAGAAGGGATGCTTCAAAAAACATATTTGCAAGTTAAGGAAGCAAGGATCTAACCGGTACCTTTAGCAACATCCCACACAGTGAATGAGGAGCTCTCATATGAAGCAGAAGCTAAGTATGTGCAAATAGGTTAAGGAAAAAATTGGTAAATGAGAAGTAACTTTAAATAAAATAAAATGAAGAAGAAGGTGCTTATCAATTCACCATAAACAAACTAAACCTCCATTATACACTGCCAAAAATTGAAAGCTAACAAAAAGTAGTTTGTCAAACTCACAAGTTCAAGCAAATTTGTGGGGAGGGTAGACTTGACTCAAAATCTTACTCACTTTACCTACTTTATTAAATAGGTAACCAAGAATACATAAATTGATATCCATAACAAAAAATTACTACAAAATTTAAACAACAATAATATGTTCATTTAATAAAGAGGAAATTCTACTGTCCTACTCATGCATATAGGCAAGCAAAGCACAACATCAAAAGTGAAGAAATTGTGCAAGATTTTCCAATTACCTACCATTTTCACCATTTTACTGAGGTTACCATTTTACTATGTAAGCACTTTATGTATGCTTAATTAGGAAAATTTCAGAACCATACAGCTCTTACACAAATTAAGAATAAGGTCAATGATATTTATAATCGGGAAACATAGGGCAAAAGATATAAACTTTTTGACAATTGTGAGGATATCTTCCATCTGGACTCCACGTGAGAGCACTAACATGCTCGTCTTGTTGACTACGAAGAAAATCAACAAGGATGTACCGGATTCCTAAGCCTCTAGATAAACCTCCAATAAAAGAAGCAGCGCCTGATCTCACAGGTGCTGCATTTCCAGGATAAGAAGCAGCCCATATGCAAATTCCACCCCTGCAACAGAAAACAGGAAATCACATTATCCTAGTAGTTAACATTGTATATATATACAGAATGCATAACAAAGACAGAGTCTCACTTGCTGCCCACAGCAAGCATCCTCCCACCATTAGGCCTCCACTCAAGCACTCTAACATCTCTTTGAGACTCGTTGGTCAAAATAATTGGATCCTTCCCCTCTATTCATGATGTCAAAGTATCAGAATAATAACAATATGATTAAAACAAACATGCTTTATGTAATAATAACAATAGGAAGAATAAGAAGAACAACAACAACTACTACTACTACTAAGAGCCACCTTTGTTCAGCTTTTTTTCTTAAAAAATGTTTCATATAGTAAAGAAAATCACTTATGATATCCATATGCTTGTTTGGTTAGGTTTTTACTAAAAATTATTTCCATGTTGAAATTCAACTTATATGAAAAACAAAACAGTTTCTACCAAAAATGTTCCTGAAAAATCATTTATTTAAGCATAAACAAGCTTCTAATAACATGTTTGAAGTCATCATCAAGAGAGTAGATACCTGAATCTTCATAATCACGAACTATAACTTGGGTTGGGCCAGATGTAAAAGCAATTATATGCTTACTTGGATGCCAGCTTACTCGTTGGAGATCAACCTCCGGCAACAAATGGACCTACATAAACATAAATAATCCCATAACAACACAGTCAAATTCTAAATTACCACAACCTAACACACTATACAAAAAGCACATTGCAACTCGCAAGCAGCAATAAGCATCACCGATTATTCAAATCACACATCGAAATCAGCATAAACATACATCGTTAGGGTAAAAAAGGCGTCTGAGACACTCATTTACAACCCCTTGCAATAGTGCAACTGGACCTTTCCTCTGGACAGTTTCCACAGCAGTTGTGGTTGTCGTTCTTGCTTCCTCCTGTTCTACTGCATTGTTATCGATAGGCAGTTGCTCCGGCTCAAACGGCACAGGGCTGAACACCAATCCCTAGCGATAAATAAATAAATTAATTAAAATTAAAAAAAAAAAAGGTGACTCAGTGCATGATGCTCTCACTCAATGCAGTGTAGAGAGGGTAAATGTACCCAGCCTTTCACTCAGAGGAGATGCTGTTTCCAGGATTTAACCTGTGATCTCATGATCAGTACGCAACAACCTTACCATTGCGCCAAACTTAGCCGATAAATAAATAAAAATAAAATGATAGGAAAAATGAAATGGTGGGAATGTAAATCAGAGGAGGTTGAAAAGTTAGTTACGAGGAGCTTTCCGTATGTTTGATTGGCTAGATCGTCGGAAAGGGCGGTGGAGGTGACTGCAGATTTGAAGAGAAATTTAATGAATTGGAGTTAGAGAATGTATTAAGAGAGAGATAGGTGGTTACGACTTACTGAGGTGACGGTTGATTTCGCAGACAGTGACTGAACCAGGAGGAGGGAACGTAGCCATCTGTTTGATAAATGGAGGAGAGGGTAGGGTTTTAGTAGGTCATCGGTTCGAGCTGTTAAGAACGAATATTTTTTGTTGCTTTTTCTATCTCCAGCTTTTTCTTTAAAGAGATTTCTTTATTGACAAAAATTTATTTTGTAAGAATTTCATAGTTTTATATATTGTTATTAAATTAAGGGAATGGGGTATCTCCTGGTACAAGGAGATAAATTATCTCCTCATGCCGGTGAAATCATGACATGTGTCATGTTTCATCATTTTCTATAAAAATATTTTTAAAAATAAACAAAATAGCACACATGTCACATGTTTACTGCCTAGAGTATATAAGTTATCTCTTAGTATGAGGAAATACATTATTCTCTTAAATTAATTAATAGAGAATTTTACAACTCTAAGTTTTAGAGAAATTATATAAATAATCTTTCATTTTTCTATCCATATACAAACCCCTAATCATTATGCTTTTGTTACACTGATCACACCTGCATGAGAAATAAGTATAATCTTTTAAATAAAAAATGTGATAAATACAATTAAGTTAAATAAAACATGGTATATTGTGGAGACAAGTATAAATAATATATAAGTAAATATCTATTTATTACTTTTGGTTCGTTAGTATATAATATAAGAGCAATTTAAAAATATTTATTTAGAATTGTTGATGCATTTTGTAACCAAAATTTTGTATATTATTTAGGTTTGTCTCCACAATATATCATGTTTTGTTTAACTTAATTGCATTTATCACATTTTTTTGTTTAAATGATTACACTTATTTCTCATGTAGGAATGGTCAATGTAATGAAAGTATAAAAATAGAGGTTACGTAAGTGTAAAAATGATGGATGATTTGTGTAATTTCACTAAAACTCTAGAGGTGTCAGTACAATTTACTCTACTTAATATATAAATATTAATCTCATCTTTATTAAATATATATATACTAGTATTTGTGTTTGTTGATCCATATTTGTATTTATTTTGTATAATTATAATATCTTTTTTATTGCATATATTTTAACTTATAATTTTTTGTTTTTATTATAATATCAATTTAAGGTGAAAGATTTAGTTTCAACTTGCAAATAATGTTTTGATGATGGTTACTTGTGATTATATGATTTTTGTATAAAATAAAATATATTAAAGATAAAATTGGAAACTAAATATTATACCATGACCGTAATTATAGTATATTTTCACTTTATACAGTATAAGTGTAAAGTAACATAGATATAAGATTTTACCATCCTATAAATTATTTATATTATGTAATATATTTAATTAAATTGTTAGGAAAATATAGGGAAGAAGTATAGATGGTTTCAACTGGAAAAAAGGTAGGGTAGGGTGTTCAATGATATTATTCTCTTGTTTGATTGATTAAAACTTAAAATACCTTATTACTCATTATCACTAATAAATTACTCGTGCATTTGGATGGGACAATAATTTTTGGCACATGGTTAAGAACAAACATGTTATCCACGTATTCGTATGTTTAATAACACATGTTATTCTTGTATTCGTTTGGTTAATAACAAATATTACCCGTGCATTCTAATGGTTAATAACACATGTTACCCGTGCATTCTAATAGTTAAGAATACACATGTTATTCGTGCATTCATTCATATGGTTAAGAAAAAATATGTTACTTGTGCATTCATATGGTTAAGAGTACACATGTTACTCGTGTATTCCTGTGATTAAGAACATATATGTTAAATGTACATTCTAATGATTAAGAAACACACATGTTACATGTGTATTCACATGGTTAAGAACATTCATCTTACATGTGTATTCATATGGTTAAACAATCACATATTACTCGAGCATTCTCATGAGACATTGATTTTGACGAATATTTAGAAGCACATAAGTATGAATATTATTATATGTATATTAGTAATATTATGTAATAATTTGATAAAATAAAGCAAAATATATAGAAACACAAAAATTATGAATTAATTTCCTTGGATATGTTTTCTAATGTAACGACAGAATGTCTTCATAATTTTGTCACATAGTAAGACATGATAATATATTAATCGTCCATAAATTGACAAATTATGCAACATAATGCTCAAATATATAGTAAGGTATGATAATATATAATTGAATACAAACTATTATTATCATAGTAATATGAACTCATATGATATAAATAAACATTTGATCATGAAAATCATGAGTTTCATAATTATTATTACAAAGTATCAAAATATATAAACTAATATTGTTATATATACAATGTTAATAAC
>NW_017716140.1:0-1428 GCF_001865875.1 Lupinus angustifolius
CTACAAAATAAACACACATCAATAAAAAATGCACTTTAAAGAATATTTTTATTTGTCATTTAATTTTATATTGATTCATTTATTTTGAAAATATATTTTCTCTCTCAACCAATTATAAGTTATGAAAATATATTTCCTCTCTCAATCAATTGTAAGTTATAAAACAGTTATAATATATTTGTATTTTATGTAATATATTTGTTCCTTAAAAATGTAACTCATATATGTGCCTTTTATTTAAGATTTTATATATATAGGGAGCTACTCAATGAGAACGATTCTTATATAAAAATTATGAGAATAATAAATCTGACCTAATAACCAATCATGTATGGTTCGTAGCTATATATATATATATATATATATATGTTAAATCTTATGTTTAAGAAGAACGAATGAGATGAGAGAGTTTTGACAATTTGAGATGCAACTGATAAGAATGAGCACAGAGGAGTTAAGAAGAATCAATGAAATCAGATTATGTTCATAAATATGACATTAAAGAAATCCAAACCGGTTACCTAACGGTAACTGAAATGATAGAACATTTCCTGAATATACATCTTCATAGATATAAAAGATCCTAAGTACTTAATATACATATTCAACAAGAAATGGTGGAAATATTAATCATCACCACAAGACACTAAACAAAGACATGAACAAGCTGAAATCGTCCTTGTTTCAAAAGTCACAAAATGATGAGCAACACCTAGTGGCTCGCTCCAAGGCTAGGGTACTGCTTCTCCTCAATTCCTCATGCCCCCTCCTGGAACATCATGGACAAGTAGCTCCAAATCCGAGCAAAGCTGTCTTATCTGACGAGCACACGTCCGAAAAGCAAACAATAGAAAAGAAGAGAAATAGAGAGAGTAAGACATCTAATGAACATAAATTCATTGACGGCGTGGACTTACTCAGAATATCACACTCAGACATAAAATATATTTAAACATATAATTCATCATTTATCATCAACATCATGAAGAAATTCATAACTTACCATTTGTTTCAACAGTACCAATACATCAAGTAATTAATATTCTACTCATAATCATATCACACGCATAAACGTAGGAATACACAATGATTGTAGCTCACATGTGGGGATTCACTTCCACAATGATAATGTATGCATGATATGTCATGATTATCTACTTTACACCAATATCCATCCAACAACCTAATCGGAAATAATCGAGAGTACAGGTCCCGTACCAAGCCGTTTTGTACCACCCGAAATAACATATCCTCGCAAGGAATTAAAAATAGATCGATCGGTTCCCTCAGGAACAGTCCTACCCGAACCTAGGTCGTACAAACGCTTTCTGGGCATCCCTCTCATCGATCTCGAATGCAATCCAGGGGTTGTCAGAGATTGCCTAGTTTGGCCTGTGAGAACTGTCCGATCCAACAGGGTACCTCCCC
>NW_017716141.1:0-1009 GCF_001865875.1 Lupinus angustifolius
TTCATGGTCACAATGCAATGCATTCTTAATCAGAATCGAATGCAAATGTATTAATCAAACACATGATCGGCCCATCCTTAAGCCATCTCCCGACAACGAATGCTTCTTCTGGGACCCGATAGTACGTCAACCGTACATGCTCAAGGTAACATCTCAATCACAACAACCCATCACCGAATACTCCTGGACGGTCACATGACCAAGCCTCTTACGGTCGGTCGATCGTTGTTCAGTGATATCATGTATCCTTACTAGGGTACCCCCTAGTTCACGACCTCAAGTCGGATATTTGCCCAACAAGGCATAAACACAAACAATGCTTTCATACATTTGTGGAGTCATGCTTCACATCTAAATCATGATCTCATTCCACAACCTTTATATCACAACACACCCTACCCAAGTTCATCACATTGTTCACAACATCATTTTATTTCAATCTTCTCACATCGTCCCTCGCCCAAGCGGGGACTAGTCGCTCAAGCGACAATTCCTCTTTAAATCCCAAATAAACTGGAGCTTTCCTCACCCGGGCGAAGGTATTGTCGCCCAAGCGAGGTTTCTTCTCGCTCAAGCGAGACCTCTCTCGCCCAAGCGAGAGAGTTATAGAAACTCATTAAAATCCTGGATTTTTTTTTTCGCCCAAACGAGGATTTGTCGCCCGGGAGAGGAGTTCCATAACCAAAACTTCCCCTCGCCCAGGCGAGCGTTTCTCGCCCAAGCGACAGGGACTTGGACAGAATATCCACTTTTGTCCTTTTCGACAACCGAAACACATTTAAACATAGTTTTTCAAACACCTGCACTCAGAAAAGTTTCCAACAACATTCATATATAATATCCAACACATTTCATCAACCATCATATACATTCAAAAGCATTCAAACATAAAAATCTTAGGTTTCTTAAAACCCAAGTTAACCCTCAAAACCTTTGAGATGGTTTTGAAGATCCGGGTGTCATATTCGGACACCACTATGTCACGATGTGTTCTCTCTCACCTTAATGA
>NW_017716142.1:0-366 GCF_001865875.1 Lupinus angustifolius
GTTACTAAAATACTTAAAAATCATTTCTTTTTTCCTTATCGTGGTCGTACATCCTTTTCATCCATCCGGTCCAACATCACATGTTCTTGACCATCCTTTTTCATCGAAAGTTCGTTCATGATTTCCATTCATTTTTAAAGATACAGTTTTTTAGTAAAACTACATATTCTGATTTAAGACATTCTTTGATAATCTTACCATTTTAGAGTAAGTTATTCAAGGTATCCTTTAAGAGTTTTATGAGGCATCCATGTACTCATAAACCTTAACATCATTTTTAACAAAAAGTTTCTATTTTTCCAACTTGTTCCAAGCCATGGTTTAAGGCTAAAAACAAATAGAAATACATACATTCTCATTTTTACA
>NW_017716143.1:0-623 GCF_001865875.1 Lupinus angustifolius
TTAAGTGATGTGAGGTTTGCTTTATGGAAAGTCAAATCTCACATCCCAATGCGAAATGACCACTTCGCGGACACGAGCGTACACATGCCCGATTATTATCGGCCAATACTCGATCGGGTATTATAAATCGCCCGATCCTAATATCCGATTAGAATTTCGGATTTCGGCATTCCGAGTGAAAAATATTTAGAAAATAGGTATGGACCAGCTCAGGGTCTATCTTGACTCGAAATGTGATTACGAAGCCAATAGCGCAATCGGAATTCGATTCCGAGTTACGGAACTCAAAAACCACTTTTTGAGCTGTACTGGGTGGATTTCGGCCCCGATAGTGGTTCAGAACCGACTGTCTCCTAAAATTACCACAATTTACCACAAAATAGGAAATACAATTACAAGACTAAAACTCAACTAGAGTTTCGTCTAATTCTTTACCGAAAATTCTCAGAAATTCATTTTCGAAAATATAATTAATAACAATATTAATAAAATCTTATAATTCCAAATCGTAAAATTCGCGGTGTTACAATGCTCATAAATATGACATTAATGTTGGCCTATAAGTACACAATTATTATCAAAATTATTTTAAGTTTTAACTGAAATATAATCATATCAAATTA
>NW_017716144.1:0-2261 GCF_001865875.1 Lupinus angustifolius
ATAACAATATTAATAAAATCTTATAATTCCAAATCGTAAAATTCGCGGTGTTACAATGCTCATAAATATGACATTAATGTTGGCCTATCAGTACACAATTGTTATGAAAATTATTTTAAGTTTTAACTGAAATATAATCATATCAAATTATTATTATTATACAATAAGAATGCAAATGGTAAGCATAAGATTAAATTATGGGATAAAACACAGTGAATGAATAAGGAAGGAAATGAACAAATGTAAAGTCACATTCCTATTGTTCAATACAAAATTATCCTAATTATTATTTTTTTATTACAAATTTTAAATGATGCATTAATCCTCACTTATAAATTTTTTAGAATCAAATTGAGTTATTATCCATTTATTCACATTTAAATTGCAATGAATGAAATCAAATTTTTCCTTATGTTTAAGAAGAATGAATGAGATGAGAGACTTTCGGCAATTTGAAATGCAACTGATAAGAATGAGGACAGATGAATTTAGAAGAATCAATGAAATCAGATTATGCTCATAAATATGACATTAATGTTGGCCTATCAGTACACAATTATTATCAAAATTATTTTAAGTTTTAACTGAAATATAATCATATCAAATTATTATTATTATACAATAAGAAGGCAAATGGAAAGCATAAGATTAAATTATTGGATAACACACAATGAATGAATAAGGAAGGGAATGAACAAATGTAAAGTCACATTCCTATTGTTCAATAGAAAATGATCCTAATTATTATTTTTTTTGTTACAAATTTTAAATGATGCATTAATCCTCACTTATAAATTTTTTAGAATCAAATTGAGTTATTATCCATTTATTCACATTTAAATTGCAATGAATGAAATCAAATTTTTCCTTATGTTTAAGAAGAATGAACGAGATGAGAGACTTTCGGCAATTTGAGATGCAACGGATAAGAATGAGGACAGAGGAGTTTAGAAGAATCAATGAAATCAAATTATGCTCATAAATATGACATTAATGTTGGTCTATCAGTACACAATTATTATCAAAATTATTTTAAGTTTTAACTGAAATATAATCATATCAAATTATTATTATTATACAATAAGAAGGCAAATGGAAAGCATAAGATTAAATTATGGGATAAAACACAGTGAATGAATAAGGAAGGGAATGAACAAATGTAAAGTCACATTCCTATTGTTCAATACAAAATGATCCTAAATATTATTTTTTTTGTTACAAATTTTAAATGATGCATTAATCCTCACTTATAAATTTTTTAGAATCAAATTGAGTTATTATCCATTTATTCACATTTAAATTGCAATGAATGAAATCAAATTTTTCCTTATGTTTAAGAAGAATGAACGAGATGAGAGACTTTCGGCAATTTGAGATGCAACGGATAAGAATGAGGACAGAGGAGTTTAGAAGAATCAATGTAATCAGATTATGCTCATAAATATGACATTAATGTTGGTCTATCAGTACACAATCATTATCAAAATTATTTTAAGTTTTAACTGAAATATAATCATATCAAATTATTATTATTATTACAATAAGAAGACAAATGGAAAGCATAAGATTAAATTATGGGATAAAACATAGTGAATGAATAAGGAAGAGAATGAACAAATGTAAAGTCACATTCCTATTGTTCAATACAAAATGATCTTAATTATTATTTTTTTGTTACAAATTTTAAATGATGCATTAATCCTCATTTATAAATTTTTTAGAATCAAAATGAATTATTATCCATTTATCCACATTTAAATTGTAATGAATAAAATCAAATTTTCCTCATAAATATTACAATTAATACTCAATATTGTTACACATTTATTATCAAAATTATTTCAAATATTAACTGAAATATAATCATTTTAACTAAAAGATAATAATATCATTCAAGTCCATAATCAATTGAATTATTATCATTAAATTATGTAATGAAACACAATGAATGAATAAGAAAGGGAATAAACGGATGTAAAACCACATTCCTATCGTTCAACACAAAATGATCCTAATTTTTTTTATTTGTTCCAAATCTTCAATGATGCATTAATTCTCACTTGCAAATTTCTTATAATCAAATTAATTTATTGTTCATTTATTCATATTTAAATTACAATGAATGAAATCAAATTTTGATATTACATTAATATCAATATATTGTTACACAATTATTATCAAAATTATTTCAAATATTAAGTTAATTATGATCATACCATTTAAGTTCATAATCAATCAAATTATTATCAATATTACTATAA
>NW_017716145.1:0-15536 GCF_001865875.1 Lupinus angustifolius
TCAAATAGAACTATCATCGATGCCCTTCTCATTAGAGACATTTCACTCCTCCAGTTATCCAACAATAATAACATATCTACAAAATAAACAAAAAAAAAATTTAATACAACATCTTCAAAGAAAAAAAATCAATGAATAGATCTACATGCATAAAATCATTTTAAAATAAGAAATTTTGAAACGGAAGAATGATATAAACCAAGAAGAGAAAAAAATTGTTGAAGAAAAATAGAGTAATGAAATGAAGGAGTGAAAGAGAGATGAGGTTCTCTAATTAGTAATAAAATGAGAGGAAACAAATATGGAAGAAAGAAGAAGAATAAATGATAAAAATAACAAATGTTATGGTGTGGTGTGGTGTGGTGTATTGGAGGTGATAGACTTCTTTGAGTGTGAAAACTTTTGTTGTGAGTGTGACGTGTGACAATTCAAGGAGGTGATGACACATGTATGTGAGAGAAGTTTTTTTGTTAAATAGTAAATAGATAGATTACTTCTAATCTCAATCTTAAAGTGTTCTATCGACCCAATCATCTTTCCTTCTCATCCAACACACACTTTCTATAGTGGCCATCGTTGCTATAATTGCATTACCCTCATTCCATCATAGTTGTTCCTATAATTGCATTACCTCATTCCATCATAGTCATTTAATAAGTCATTAGCTTTGTGACTTCTTAAAGAAAGGTATTGCATAAGACAAAGTAAATGGTGGTATAAGGGCATGGGTTGAATGCATGTTCATTGGCAAAGACAAAGTTGAAGTTTATGGCAACTTATATGTACTCTAGAGTCACTAGTAACAATTTTATCAATATGAGGACTCTAGGTAATATTAGACCAAGTTATAATCAATGACTCCAATCAGCCAGAAGCCACCAGGCCAAATGACCAAGCCATGTCTACATATCGTGATTGAGACATCAAGCCAAGTAACCAAGCTATGCTTGCACATCGTGGTCGAGAGACAAAGGCACTTGATTGAGTATCGCCCAAAGCCAATGACCAAGGAGATAAGCCAAATGATCGAAAAATACATGTGTCGTGACCGAGGAAATCTAATTGATGAAGTAAGCCACGACCGAGGGACTCTGACCGAGAAGACACACATCATGACTGAAGGACATATGAGCCACGACCGAGGACTTATGACCAAGGGAGCATGCAACGTGACCGAGAATACCATGAACCACGACCCACACATCATGTGCACCTAGCAACCAACCATGGCACATTAGACAATGCCATCCGCGGTAGAATTGGCGCGTCAGCTAGCCAAGTTGGCGCGTCAGCTAGCCAAGTTGGCGCATCACATACCTACATCATAGGCGCACCAACAAGACCATTTGGGCGCATCAGACTTAGGCGCACCAACAGATCACTTGGGCGCATTAAGGCTGCAACATGGTCCAGATACTTAGCATTCAAGTTACTTGGGCTTTTCATATTATTTCATTGTAAAAACTTGTTCAATTAGTTATATTTGTTAGGATTTTAGTTAGCTTTATTGCAAAGGTTTTTACTAATATAAATAAGAGCCTTTGGTTACCATGTATTACTACTTCACTTTTCAATATTTCAATTATTAATAGAATAGAGGTATTATTCAGAATTCTTCTTCAATCATTAAAAAAAGATATACTCTTAATTGAAGAATTCAAGTCGTTCATAAGAGAAGAATGAAGAATCAACTTAGTTGAATAAAAAGAAATAAAAGAACATCTTTAAAGACTTCATTTGATTCAAAAAATAAAAAAGAATTATAGAGTGGACAAAACAAATTTCACCCATATGTTTTCCCGCAAAAGATACTTTCTTACTATAAAAAGGTAAATTTCTCACTACAAAATACAAAAGAAGTGTAAAAAGCACCCCTTTTAAACTATCACATTCTTTCTTTTCCACAACAATGTTTGATCAAACATGAAACATTAAACACTCATTTTAGAACAATTAGAAAACATTAGTGACATTGTAAAAGTACAAGAGCCAATAAAGGTAAAGAGAATGCAAATCTCAACAAATATTAATTTGAAGAAAAAGTTATAGCAGAACTTTAAGAGTTATAATAAGAGATAAATAATTGCATCATCTATAAATAAGCTTAATATTTGAAAAATAAGAAGAACAGCATGTGAGAGTACGTGAACAAAATGAATATCAGTTAAAGCTTTCATTTATTTCAAATATTGCATTCATCTTGTATTTAATAATACTAAGCTAAATCTTTGGGTGTGATTTAAAGACTTGCAAAAGTGTGAATCTTTTTTAACAAAAAGTGTTGAACAAGAAGATGCTAGTTGTTCAAACAATATTTTAGTTGTTGAGGCCTAGAAATACTAGTTGTTCAAACAGTAGTTGAACTGTCAAGCCTGAATATGCTAGTTATTCAAACAATACTTAAATTGTTGAGTATAAGAAACTAGATGTGCTAAAAATACTTCTTATTGTAATTAGTATTGGATTGTAGTGGAATACTGATACTGCCAAGAAACTGGAAATTACCTACAACTTTTGGTGAACCAATATAAATATGTTTTCAATTATTTATTTAAGTTTATATAATTGCTTTTTAATTTAATTGGGGAAGTTTTGATTATTGGTTAACAATAAGTTTTTTTCTCAAACATTCTTTAAACCCTTTTATTGTAAAATGAAATAGTCGCCTAAAAATTCTAATGGAAAATAGACTAGCCAATTATTTAAATTGTATTTGTGATTAAAATTGTTATCTCTGTCAAAAATATTTTATTGTTTACCTAAAACTTTGAAATCACAATTTAACCTCTCATGCATGTATTACTTTTGATTATTTTAATCTACAAGTTTATACTTTTGGGTTATATAGAAAGGTTGCTATATTTGTTGTGTTCGTGACTTAAATATGTTAGTAAAAAGGAAATTTTTTGGAATATACACATATAGTCATTTCACTTGAATTATTGGAGGGAATTCCATTAAAATTTTATATTTATGTGCATAATCGTGGAGTTCCAAACACTTCATACCAAAAATATATAAATAAATGAATGACACGTATAGAGAAAAGGGGTTTCAGTAGTAATATAAGTTTTGTACACTTTTCATGGGTTATAGTTATACACAACTCCTAAAAATATACTAAATGATAATAATTTATCAGAAATAACTATATGTTTAATAGTGTAAGAACCTTATATATTTTTAGTTTATCATTTACCATTTATATTTTAACATTATTAACTCTTCAAAAAATAATACAAATAATAATGGATAAAATAATGATTGTGTATAAGTTTTTACACTAAAAATGTATAAATAGTATATCATAATTTATTAGTTAGATTATGATGTAGATTAAAAAATTAGGAACATGATTCATAAGGTGTAGCCCAAGTAACACGATACATTTCATCAAATGGGCTTATAGCCATAAGTGCGTAGCCCAAATAACAACATACTTCAGCAAATGGGATCTTCAATACGGTGTTTGATTTTTTTGGCAATTTGCATGGATGGTGCTATGTATATTTTAGGGTGTATTGTTTTGAAAAAAATATGTATATTATTATAACTTTAGAAACCCAAAATTTATTTACTTTTTTGCAAATAATTATTGTTATGTTGAATTATTTCGTAAGTGTAATATCTATATACTGTTACTATACAGATTTATACATTGTTGTATTGAATTATTATATTTGTAAGTGAAATATTTATGCACTGTTAGTATAAATATTATATTTATACATAGTTATTACATTATCTGTCATTCATTTGAATTATTTTTTTGAAGAGTCAATGATGATTAAATATGAATTGTGGATGATTGAGTGAGAATGTATAAAAATCATACATCGTTAGTGCATACGTACTTTTATCTTATTTTATAATATTATGAATATACAACTTAAGGACCTTCATGATCATTTCTTCGAGATAAATACTCAGTTGCTTCTTTATATTTCTTGTTTGAGTCTAACCTAACCGATTTTTTTATCTAGTTTTGATATCACAAAACTGATTGAATTTGAAAAGTTTTAGCCATATGATGTTTGATAATCAACTTGAGACTTACGTCAATGAATGCATAACATTGTTGAGTTTGTTTCTTTGAAATGAATCAATAATCTTTAAGATAATTTTGTTGAAAGAAATTAATAAGCTGCGTAATCGAATGAGTGATACATAAATAAATGATTGTCTAGTGACTTATATTAAGTGAGAAATATTCAACAAGATTGGCAACAAACAATAATTTCAAAATATGAAATAGTAAATTATTTGATTAAATATATTAAAATTTTATAATTATGACATTAATATTTTCATATTATTACAATAAGTAATATTTATTATTTTAATTTTTAACCCATATTTTATCAATATATTTTACATCTGCCACTAAACAAGTCTATCTCTAATGACTCAAATAATCATGACATCAATAAACAACAAGTTTTTGAGTTCATGGTAAATTATATCAATTGCAGAAAAAACTTCAGTTTAGAACCATAATCTACACAAAAATTTTCTTTCCTAATTGAGAATATTGAGTCATGAAACTTTTAATGTTTATCCACATTTTTTTATTGATAAATCACTATTTTATAAAATATTATTAATTATTATAAGTCTACATAGATTATAGGAGAATTTTTAATTAAATATGACTTTTTATATTTTGCTTCAAATTTTTATCCAAATAGATAAAAATGAAAGTTAATCTAGTTGATAAGAAATTGACTCAATCTCCACAAATCTACAATCTAAATCATGTTGCTGATTTTAGAGCATCGTTAATAAGTAATTATAACTTATAAGTATCTATGTAAGTGCTTATCCAACTTATGATTCAATAAGACACAACTACCTAAATTTTAATTCACTAGAAATAAAAATTTAGTAGTCTCTCCAACATAGGTATGGGGAAAAATATAAGTTATGGGGAAATTTGGTCATATCCAGACTATAAGTTCACAGTCAAACCAAAACAGAGAAAACAATATGAACACATGAATTAATATTTTATCTATTCCGTCCTATTATACCATTTTTGAATATCACCATATTTGGAATAAACTATTAATATTTTTATTTATTAACTATTTTAAAATATTTATTGTAAAATTAATATTAACCACTCACTCTAATTCCATCATATATTTTAAATTCACATTCATGGCTGGGATGATTTCCATTTTCATCAGGGACGGAGCATGGAAGGGACAGGTGGGGGCAACTTCCCCCTGGATTTTTTTTTATTTTTCTTAAAATATTTTTTTTACTTTTTACTCTACTGAAATATATTTGTTATCTTACAGAATGTGTTATTTCATGTGTCACTTAGTACGTTTGGCCAAAAAGATATTTTATTATTAAACTTTCAAATTATAAAATGTGACACATAGAAATACAAACTTTTTGGAGCAGATATACATTTTTTACCTACACCCAAATGATGTCTTTATCGAGATACTAGTGAGAGCTCATATATTTCTTTAATTTGTGGCTAGATAAATAAATATAGTGCAACTTGTGTAGTCATTCAAAAAATTATATATAATGAATCAAGTTCCCTTGCATGTTTAGATGTTGGTGACAGCTCATAATTTATGCATTGGTAATATATATTGTCCAAAATTTCTATCGTGTGACTTTCAATGAGCAATAAGATTAGGTTAATATGTCAATGCAATATTTTATTTTTGGTATCGTTAGCTATTTAAATTTAAAATATTTTCTCTTTATTTAATTAATTGTAATTAAATATTATTGCCCCCTCTAAAATTTTGTTCAAGATCCGCCACTGATTTTCGTACTATACAATTATAACCTTGATGATTTCTCTACTTAGAAAAACATGTATTTATACTTTTACTACATCATTTATCATTCATATTCAATAATCATAACTCTTAAATTAAGCAATGCAAATGAATAATAAATGATATATTATCTATGTATAAATTTATATACCAAGAGTGTATACACATTACGAAAAGAATGTATGGATTAAGAATGTATGAACTATATACACTGTTAATGCATAATTCGTCATTCATGTTTAATTATTATTCACTCATAAAAAATATAAATGAATGATAGATAATAGATTGAGTTTGTATAAATATTTAGTCATACGACATACATATATATATATATCATATAATGACTATAATATCTATGTTATGTTATTGTAAATATTTATATATAATTAATACATTACTTATCATTTATTTATATTATTTTTATTTAACAGTTAATTATTATTTTAAATCAATAATAAATAATACATCAAAATATAAAAAACTGTTATAATGGTGTAGCATACATATTTTTTCTTGTATAATTACTTTTAATTTATGTTGCTATGGTTTTTGTTTATGACGGAATGGTGAAGCAAGCATGAGGTAAGGGAGAGAGATGAGGGCGCACCTGTCAAACATCATTAATAAAAGAGACAAAAGATGTGTTTAAATATCAGAGACACAATTGACAATGACATCAAAAAAGTCATACGACACGTCATCCATTCCAACCATAAAACGTTGCAACTACTTTGGTCAATAATTAACAGCTCACTTCTCTCAATGCCCACATACTCTCTGATTTGAAAATGAATGATTAAATAGTCAAACTGGTCGTGAAAGTTATACTGCAAGATTCCTTTTGGTTTTGTTATGATTCTATATAAGATAATTTTTTAAATATTATGCAGATTTTTTGTATTAAAATATTTGTTATATTAAAAAATTTGAATGAAAGAGAAAATGATTTAATTTTAATAACGAGATGTACTTTTTTGTGATTTAATGATAATAGTGAAACCTTTAATTTCTTAAGTTAGTTAAAATTAGGGATGACAAAAAACTCGACTCGTGGATATATGTTAAAAACCCATAATGAGTACCCATAATAATAGTTTATGGGTAAGAATTAGTTTTATGATACCCGTCATGTGAGTATCCGCAAATTTATAAATTTAGTTTTTAATTAAAATTTTATATAATTATAGTTTTTATTATTTTATATAAAATTTTAATTAAAATTTAGTTTTTATTATACTTTATTATTATTTCATATTAAATTATACCTATTTGACTACTATCATAAATTTATCATATTATTCATGTAATAATTTTTTTACATATTAATTATTATAAAATATATAAATATATAATTAAAATTAAAAATAAATTGAATATTCACTATCTGCACGAGTACTCATAAATATTGTGGGTTTGGGAACGAGAAAATATTACCCATGCCCCACCGGCACCCTTTGAAACTCCTCAAATTATCTTATATAAGACATTAGGTGTTATTAAGAATATTATATTTTTTTCTTTTGGTTTCCCACAAGTATCCTTGGACTGGAGGTCGACAATCATGTTCGAGTTGGGAACATTCACATGTATGTGATACTAACTCTTCTCGTGAATATTTTTCCCATCCACAAGACTCGAACCCAAGACCTAATATTATTTGTGTATTACTATTCATTTCTCTCATTTGAAACTATTTATTTATGTATCTCAGTTAGAATTTCAAAAATATACTAAATGCTATTTTTCTCTTTATTTTTATTTAATCCTATTTAGAATTATATAAGAAGATAATTAGGTATCGCAGGGAATAATGTACTCATCATGGTGTTTTTTTCTCAAAAATATTACTAAACTTGAATCGTCTTTTATAGGTAGAAAAGAGAATATTAAGTTTCACATGCAAAAATCATTTGCCTTAGGTGAAATAGACTTCACTTGTACCATTTTATTTTATAGGTCCAATTTTAAATTAATTCGTAAAAAAATTATATTCCTAAAATTTATGTCAAGAAGAGGAAAATCCCAAATTTTCGGAAATTAGAAGTGAAAATATTTGTGTTTCTTATTTATTAAGACTAATAATTGTCTCATGTATATGATTGATGTTTTTACATTTAAAGTATTCAAATATAAAATAAATTATGAATTTACCAAATAAAACAAATTTTGAATTAATTCTTTTTGCGTCTGATAGTACAAAACAAGAAACTAAAGTATATCTTCATTTTTCAAATTTTAATTGGAGTTTTTTCAAGTCATTTTCACAATAGTTAAGTATGTTTTTTAGAGTATTTTTCTCACTTTTTGGATATTTCTATAGTTAAGATGTTTCGAATAAGTTATACGGCGTCTTCACTTTTTTGAAGTTAAATTGATTATTTTAGCTTTTTCATAGTTGTTAGGGTAGAATGTGAATTAGGAATAAGTAAAAGATAAAGTAAAATATTAAAATATTCAAGTCAAGCATTATTATTAAATGGTTAAAAATTCAAAATAGAATGATTATACAACAAATTTTGATTTAAACATTACTATATGATTAAAATTTTATGTAAAAAATAGAAGATAATAAATATTCAATGCTGACTTTTGATTTACGATGTGACTCTTGTTCCATCTGAAATTTTAGTTTAAATAATAATTTAAAAAGTTAAAACTAAAAACATTCAATAAAATTAAATTCAAAATAATTCTAAAAAAAATCTAGTTTAATAATTAATCATATTTTCTGATCTCACAGTTAAATCTAAAAATTGTCTATAGATTACTGAAAAGGATACAATACTTTGTTAATATCTTTAGTTGTGTTATTGATAACTTAGTACATATAAATGGAATAAAATTAAATAATTTCACCCAGAATGTTAAATGTACAAATTTTTGCTTAAACTAAGTTCTCTATCATTTCTTTTCTTTATCTCTGATACATTTTTGAAATATTTCTTACTTCATCTCTCTCCTCAAACTTTTCTTTCTCAAACTAAGTGACCCTTCACAATCTTCATCTCATATTAACTCTTAAACTTGAAAAATGATAAGAACTAAGCAAATAATAATATCTTTTTCTGTTTTTTGGTGTCTAATTTTTAATATGATTTCAAAGGTTTTGATTTTTATCTTTGATTTCTTATATTGCAATTTGTAAGTTCTATTATTTCCACTAATTCTACTTCATTTTATTTCTTTAGTGTCATTCCTCACAAAACTACATCTTGTATTGTACACTCTATTTGAAACAAAAGAAATGGTAAACGCTAAACAAATAATTATTTTTCTACTTTTTGGTGTCTAATGTTTAATAAGGATTTCAAAAAGTTTCATTTTTTTTGTATTGCAATTTTTTAAGCTCTATTATTTCCCCTTATTCTATTTCATTTTGTTTCTTTTTGTATCCTTCCTCATAAAGTTACATATGGTATCGTAAACACTCTGAAACGGAAAAAATGACAAACACTTAGCAAATAATAAATTTTCAACTTTTTAGTATCTAACTTTTAATAGGATTTCAAAAAGTTTATATTTTTATCTTTAGTTTCTTATATTGCGATTTTTATTTTCCGGTTTTTATCTTGAGGAAAGCTTAATATTTTGAACGTTAATTGTTTATTTGTATTTTATTTTTGTTAGAATTCTTGAATCATTTACCAAAGAAAAGTGATAGAGATTGTACCCGAGCTCTTATAAATAGAAGCTTTGGATCTCTTTTTATTTTTGTCATTACATAAAGAGAAAAAACGTGTGAAGAATTTGTGTGAAAAGATTACACATTATCATTAATAAAATTTTATTATTTTGGTACTATTATAAATTTGATATCCTCATTTTTATTTTTGTCATTACATGAAGAGAAAAAACATGTGAAGAATTTGTGTGAAAAGATTACACATTATCATTAATAAAATTTTATTATTTTGGTACTATTACAATTTTCATATCCTCATTTTTATTTTTGATGAGGGATCTGTTTACAGCTAAGTTAAGTAACACTAGTTACACTCAATCTCAACCATTCATTTTCTTAAATTTAACGGAACAAATGGATGAGTGCAATAAATGATGAGAAAGAAAAATAGAAATCTTAAATAACTTATTGCACTCGCACATTTGGTCCGTTGAATTTATAAAAAAAATGAATAACTGAGATTGAGTGTAACTAGTGTAACTTAACTTGGATGTAAATGAATTTCTCCTTTTTGTTATCGTAAACATTAGCTTAGTGATAAAATATCAAATTCTCAATAACTTTTCTACCCCAATATATGAAAATTAACATTCAATTTGATTAAGGACTTAAAATCTATGATAATATTTCCTTTAAACTTTAAAATAATTTTAATTATTTAAGGACCAACAAACATATTCGTTATGGATTTAAAAGTTATAATTATGTTTGATATCTCTAATAATCATTTATACAATTTTTTATATAATAAAATATCAGCTCCGGTGAGAGTAGATTCGAATCCATTTTTATTTTTGTCATTACATAAAGAGAAAAAACATGTGAAGAAGTTGTAGAAAGCGATTACATATTATCATTAATGAAATTTTATTATCTTGATACAATTACAAAATTCATATCCTCACTTTTATTGTTTGTAAATATTTGTATATTGTATAATTGATGAATGACATAGACCATTTTTCTTAGTCATAAAATGTAAATCCTAGATAACATTTCTCCCTCAATATATGGAGAATATTAACATTCAACTTTATTTTATATTACGTAAATACATGTTACAAAACCCTCCCACATTCCATTCATATTTTGAGGAAATTGAAATTTCTATTCTCTCTATCTTGACTCACTTTGTAAATATTTTTCCAACTCCATATCTTCTCTGTTGTTATCGTAGTTCGCAACAATTTTGAATAGCACGAGATAATCTTTAATGGCTGAGTCACGACCAGGTCGCTTTCTTTAAGACGTTTCATGATACTGCTAAAATTGTGCAAGCTGACTATCAACCACGCCGTCCCCAAGATAAAACAACCCAATTATCTATTTATATGATTTCTTACTACAATGTAAGAATCATTCTCGAATACACCCACAATACTGACTACTAGTGTCAGTTCTTGAAATCCCACAGTATGCTTACTCATGCCAATTCTTTACCTACAATACTGACTATCAGTGTCAGTTCTCGAAATTCCACTTTGACTGCATGTGCCAATTATCACGTGCCACGAAAAGAAATGTGGAGAAGGTTACCGGAAATGCGTCGGCAGAGTATTAGGTGAGAGAAAGAAAAGTTCAGAGGAAATGCCTTCAACTTGGTGCAAGAAAATATGAAGGGAGGATGCTTCTATTTATAACATGAGATTTTTTTCAAGTTCCTCATCTCTCCAATGTAGGACTTGGGAGTTGTTTTCTTTCAAAACTCTTCTATGTGGGACTTGAGAGTTTTTTAGATTTAACACCCACAACCAAGTTCCAACAATCCCCCACTTGAAATTAAAAAAATGATTTTCGAGAATATTTGTAGTCTCAATAAGATTGTGCATAAACAAAGGTGTCATGCGACTTGAACCTTTGCATAGTGAATAAGATCGAGATTTTACTAGAGTGACTCGTAGTCTTGAACTCTATCTCCGGTATCAAATCGCACACAAACTTTTCAGAGGTGTATTATGTAAATCCCATTCGTTAAAGGCCATTCACGTCTATCCTAGTATAGTGAACGCTCTAGAAATTTATGCCCCAAAATTTCATAGGAAGCGGCCTCCACTTCCACATTCACATAGGTGAGTCTATCAAGAGTACTCTTGTAGCCTAGGTACTTCACTCCAATTGGAGTATAGATCTCATTAAGAGTTTAACTCAACCTTACATGTGCTGCACGAATCATGCTTTTCATAATTTTATAGCATGTTCATTCTCATATCACTTCACAACTTGTTATTACCCATTGAACTTATTTCTTGGGATCTCGTCAGTTAGGTCGGGTTACCATCATGAGTGATCCTCGTTCTAAGGGCAATAGTCCTATACTCTTAGAAGTATTATGGACTTTCTCTCTAGCTAGTCCTTTCGTCAAAGGATCTGCTAAGTTATTCTCAGTGCATACATGATCCACTCTAACAGCTCCTGTAGAGAGTAACTCTCTAATGGTGTTGTGCTTACGACGAATTTGTCATTTCTTACCGTTATAAAAGCAGTTCTCAATTTTTGCAATAGCCGCAGTAATATCACAATAGATCAACACAGATGGAATCGGTTTTCCCATAGGGGAACCTCTGCAAGCAAGCTTCTCAACCAACTTGCTTCTTCACTAGCTATTGCTAGTGCTATGCGTTTCTGAATGGTGACATTAAAGAAACGATCTATATGATGCAACCAAAAAACTTTGTGTTAATTGGCTCGAAGTCAATGGTATGTAAATTAAAGAAATCCACATATGGCCTTAAACAAGATTCTCGTCAATGGAATCACAAGTTTCATCAAATTATTACCTCGTATGGTTTTGAAGCAAATAAAGTTGATGATTGTTTTTACCACAAATTTAGTGGGAGTAAATTTATATTCCTGGTATTATATGTCATACTGCTTGCGAGCAGAGATATGGGACTATTGCATGAGACCAAGAGATTTCTAACGAAGTCTTTCGAAAGGAAAGATCTTGGGGAAGCTTCTTTTGTATTAGGTATTCAGATACTAAGATATCGCTCTCAAGGTATCCAAAGGTTGTCACAAGAAAGCTATGTAGATAAAGTCTTAGATATATTTGACATGAGAGAAAGTAAATCAGGGGATACCCTTATAGCTAAGAGAGACAAGTTTAGTCTCGAACAATGTCCTAAAAATAACCTTGAAAGATACGAGAAGTAAAGATTCCTGATGCATCTGCATTAGGAAGTCTAATGTATGCTAAAGTTTATACACGTCCTGACATAACATTTGTCATGGGAGTTTTTGAAAACATATTTGAGCAATCTTATAGTGCATCACTGGAAGGAATTCAAACTAGTTATGTGTTACTTAAAGAGAACAAAGGGATACATGTTCACTTATCGGATGTCTGAAAATTTAGAGATCATTTGGTACTTTGACTCTGATTTTTTAGGTGTCTGGACAACAGACATTACACCTCTGGATATATGTTTTTTTCTTGGTTGAAGGTGCTATCTCTTGGAAGTCTGCTAAACAGACGCTCATAGCTCCTTCAACCATGGTTGCGGTTGTTTTGAAACATCAAACCATGACATATGGTTGCGAAAATTTTGTCACTGATTTACGTGTAGTTGATGGTACTAAAAGACCACTGCAAATTTATTGTGACACTAAGTCCATGGTTCTTAACTCCAACAATAATAGGAGTTCTACAAAGTCAAATTTTATTGTCATCAAATTTCTTGTTGTTAAAGAAAATGTTCAAAATAGACAAATTTCTATAGAACATATATGAACAAATTTTATGTTAGTTGATCCACTGACTGAGGATTTAGTACCTAAAGTCTTTCATGAGCATATTGCTCATATGAGTATTGCTCATATGAGTATTGCTCCTTAGGATACCGTAGTTTAGTGGGAGTCTATATGTTTTATGATATACTTTGGACGTCATATATAACCTTATGCATAATAAAGTTGATGGTTTATTGTTCTATTTTTAACGTATGTATTGTAACTATTGTGTTACAATTAAAGACTTTGGATTGATCTCACTAAATAATAAAGAAGGACCAGTTGGAAATAGACATTTTTGAGATCACATTGCATAAAATTTCCATGTCACTCATCCATATTTGATATATGTCATTAAGTATATCAATATGGTGATCATCGTAGTCGAGTCACGTTTGAATGTGATGAAGGTCACGGTGGTTCCATAGTTGATATATGAAATGGACCAGATTGTAATAAGAAGAAGTCTAAATATAAATAGCATAAATATGCACGCTTAAAGAATATGTGATATAATTGTTTCATGAAAATATGAAGCCCAAGTGGGAGATTGTTAGAAATTCATAATTTCTAATTAAGGTGAACATCATATATTAAATACAATTATATCAACTATTTAATTTGGGGTTACAAAACAAATGATTTAATTAATGACAACCTATAAGACTTCTAAAACTGATAACAGATATGAGTTTAATGAGTGGATACCCAAACGGTTGGCCTATAGGGGATAATGGGAACCCTATAAGTTAACATATAAGGAACGATTATGATCCCCAATACACCAAATGACAAATAGTTTTCACCTCTCCCCATCACAGAGAAAACGAAGGTCCCAAAATGAATTAAGGATTTGGTTGAGGAAGACCATCATACCAAAATTCTCTCAAAAAGTATATAAAAGGAGTAGATCAGAGAACATAGATTCACGTATGACTTTATATCCTCAGTTTATATTATGTATGAGAATCATGATATTCAGGATCCTATGATTGGTATTTCTTCAATCATCAGGAAATATCTAACATATACGAGTGTGATTTCTCTTCCGCAATTGAGAGACTAGTATTTTTATAGGTTTTCAATGATGGGGAACTGATCAGTTTGGCATAGTCCACCGAGCAACTCTCCTCCATGATGGGGGACTGATCACGTCGTCCCAAGTCTGTCGCATCTTGGAAGGCCCTCAAGCATCTGGTCCCTGAAGGGTCATAGACTGAGTCGATAACACAACGGGTGCCAGCCTCCGAGCAGGCAAGGTAAAGGAAGCCTCCAACTCCTCATGATGGTATGGAAAGCGCATCGTAGATCCATCGCATACCATCTCCAAGTCTAAGGCACAAGGGCCTGTGTAGGTTTTCCGGTCTCCCTCAATCCTCCGTGTCCCCTCCTGGGATATCGAGAAGCAGTAACTCCGAATCCTGGCACAACAATCCATCTGGAAAAAACGCGAATTGAAGAAAAACATAAAGAAAATGGAGTAAGACATCTAATGAATATTACTCATTGACGGCATGGAATTACACAAAATATCACATCCAGATAGATACGCCTAACATACACAATATATATACCACATACATAAATACAAATGATGAATGATGTTATAACTCAAATCATGAGGATCAATATCCACGAGCTCAATGTATGAATGCTATGTTTATTTCATCCATCCTTACACCAATATCCTCCCAATAAAGAAAATTGTTAAAGTAAATATAGATAGAAAAAGAGTTATCTCCTTGCATGAAAATAAAATAATTGAAATGCAAAAGGAATTAGATGAGCTTAAACTTGAAAATTAAACTCTTGATCTTATCTATGCATGTGTCTCATGTGATTGTTCTACTTCTAAATTATGTCAACCCACTATATATGATACTTGTGAGAATTTAAATGCTAAAAATTCTATTTTGAAACAAAAACTTTCAAAGCTCACATATAGTCAAGAAAACCTTAACACACTGCTTGCTAATACAAGAAACGTTGGTAACCGATCTGGAATTGGATATAAACCTGAACCTAAGAAAAGACCATGTAGAAATCTAGTAGTTCATATGCATAAGAAGTCAAATAATAGCATGCCTATTTGTTTCTATTGTGGTACACATGGTCACACATGTACTACATGCTTTATTAGAAAATTTGGTGTGCCAAGTGGCAAATATGTTTGGGTAAAGAAGGGGCAAGATCCATTAGTTACTAACAAGAAGGGACACAAAATAACTTGGGTACCCGAAAAAGACAAGCGAATTGTGTTTGTAGGTGTGCCAAAGGACATTTGAGCATCAAGGGATAAATCAACAAAAGATGTT
>NW_017716146.1:0-383 GCF_001865875.1 Lupinus angustifolius
ACTTTCTAACTCCCACTAAACCAAAGAATCCTCACACTGTAGAACACCCATGTGAGCAGTATGCTCATGAAAGACCTTGGGTGTGATAGCCTTTGTAAGAGGATCCACAATCATGGAGTTAGTGCCTAAGTATTCTATGGAAAGCTGTCCACTTTGTACCTTCTCCTTAACAACTAGGAACTTAATGTCGTTGTGTTTCGAGTTTGCCGAACTGCTATTGTTGTTGGAGAACATCACGACTGATTTATTGTCATAATATAACTTTAGTGGTCTTTAAATCCTTTCCACAATTCGCAGCCTAGTGACAAAATTTCTCAGCCATGTTGACTGAAGTGATGCCTCATAACATGCTATATATTCAGCTGCCATGGTGGATGAAGCAA
>NW_017716147.1:0-1640 GCF_001865875.1 Lupinus angustifolius
TTGTGCCATAATGCACCTGAATTATTATTTTCAATTTTACGCTTAGTACCACGTGATTCCACATTCAGGGTTTCGCTATAATCAGTTATGATATTCAGCATATAAAGGTTGTCATTCAACATAAGTGAACCAGTTCCAATAACATTTGAATTTAAAGACAATTGAACCGAATTGTTTCCAAATGAACAACAATAACCAAATTTGTCCAAATATGAAACAGAAATCAAATTCCGTCTAAAAGACGGTACAACAAAAGTGTCTTTCAAATCCAAATAGAAACCAGTACATAATAACAACCTAAAATGCCCTATAGCTTCCACTTCTACCGATTTCCCATCGCCAACATATATGTATCTTTCAACATGATTAGGCTTTCGGTAGCTCAGGCAACCCTGCATTGAAACACTGATGTTAGAAGTTGAACCGGAGTCTAACCACCAGGTGTTTCCAGGTACTGAAGTTAAATTGACCTCAGAACAAACCAAAGCAAGAAATGTACCTTTCCTAGCACGCCAAGCGTGATACTTTATACATTTCTTCTTTTGATGTCCAGTTTCTTTGAAAAAGAAATAGACATCATCCCGCTTCTGTTTCTTTTGCACTGGACCCTTAACAACTTCATTCTTGGGCTCTGAAGTGACTTTCCTTTTGCTCTTGTCTTTAGAGGTAGTAACATAATGGGCACTTTCAGTCATCTCTCGCTTCAATCTTTCCTCTTCTTGCACACAAAATGAAATGAGCTCATTAAGAGTCCATTTCTCCCTTTGACATTTATAAGAAATCTTAAACTGACTGAATTGTGCAGGAAGGGAAAGTAAGACCAAATGTATGAGTAAGTCTTCCGACATCTCAAGCTTAAGGGCCTTAAGTTTTGAAGCGATGTTGGACATTCCCATGATGTATTCCCTTATATTTTCCTTGCCTTGATACCTAATGGAAATCAAATTCTGTAACAGAGTACTTGTTTCCGCCTTATCCTTCTTTGCAAAACGTTTTTCAATCTCAGCAAGGAAAGCTTTGGCACTATTTATCTAATCCGAGATAGTACCCCTAAGGACTTCTGGAATACCGCTGCTTAATGATCATAGACTCATGCGATTAGAGCGATCCCACTTCTCATAATCCTTCCTCTCTTCATGGGCACTGGATTCCAAAGGAGAATGAGGTTGCTCTACCCTTAATGCATAGTCCAGATCCATGCAGCCAAGAACAATTTCCATGTTCTCTTTCCAGTCCTTAAAATTTTCTCCATTAAGGACCGGAACCGGATTTAAATTCGCAGATATTGAAGTAATCGATGTAGCTGATTCAAACAAAAGTCAAAAAATATTAAAATATGCTCACAACTCGAAATTATCAATGTGCTTAAAACAATGGTATGTCCAAATCAAGATACCTAGTGCACCATCAATATCAAGTCTTTGGACAGTGATATCAACTGCAAGTGGTACTCTTGTTGTAATGATCAAACATTCATAATAAGGCATGTCAACTGACGAATCCCTCTTTGGATTGATTCACCAGTCACATGTACAAAACTTTAGAATTATGACATGTTTATCATCACAAATGTATATGATCCTCGACCAAATATTAACTTTCCTTTGGGCCAGCTCATACCCGCATGAATAATCATACAC
>NW_017716148.1:0-231 GCF_001865875.1 Lupinus angustifolius
ATGAGAGAGGTCACTTTGGCGACATCTCACTTCAATTGGCTCACTTGAAATAATAGACAACCTTAATGGATAACCAAATAACATTTAAAATCAATGCATAAAGATACTAAAATCTTATAAATCTTAAATTTTCCCAAAAAAAAAATCAAGAAAAAACAGTAGAAAAACAATGTTCATTCATTTCAAATCCTTTTGTTTCCATATGAAAAGCATGAATGTCTATCCCAATCG
>NW_017716149.1:0-10236 GCF_001865875.1 Lupinus angustifolius
TTCCTTCTCCATCCGAAATCCATAGAGTGAATGCGGAAGTCCTTATGACCATGGCTTTGTTCCCATAACCTAATGTTTATGCCCATACATAAACCCAAATGGAACAACCATTGTCCAGACCAAAGAAACCCTAAATAAGTTCATGGTGAAGATGAAGAACATACCTTGTTGAGCCATTTCCGGAATCTCAAAGGTATGAGGGTGCGATGAGCTTCCAGATGTTAAAGCCCGAATGAGTTTCCATATGCTTCTCTAGAGGGGAATGAGAAAGCCAAGAGAGAAGAGAGTGTGTTTGATGTGAGACCCTTGCCTTATGGTTTGCCTTAGTGTTCCTTATGGAAGTGTGATGGAAAGTTATCTTATATATGATAACTCTTCACAATTCCCTTTATTCTCATCATCCACTCAACCAAAACCCATTGGGGGACCATAACCCATAAAAGTAACCCCGTAGTGGTTACTACTTTAGTTGCAATAATTCTGATTCAGTCCCTTCATCAAATCAGAAATTGCCTGAAGGTATCTACACTTATTATTATTTCATGACACATATGCCCTTAGCTACCAAATCAATAACTGAAGATCATTTTATATTTTGTCTAATTACATAATGACCATAACACAATTATAGAATTATATTTGTGACCCATAAATTGTCAGAAATTCTAACAAGTTAAAGGAGAATGATTTTTTTCTCATTTTTTGGAGGAGTGAGTATGGAGAGAAAAAAATGGTGAAAATTACAAGCTTTTGGTTTTTCTCTAAAGTGAGGAAAAAGGTTAGATTTGCATTTTTTTTTGCATTTCCTATAATATCCTTATCTTTACCAAATACTTATTATTATTTTTATTTATAATATGTGAAACTTTTACTTCATAAAAACATATTTTATCTCACTTCTAATTCTTTAAAGTTTCCTTCCTATGCAATAACTATTTCAATCAACTCATTTCTTATTTTCTCTCTCTATTCATGCCATTTTCTTTTATCATTCATCCTATTTTCTCTCCTAAACCTAACAAAACATAAATATTTGGATGAAGTGTGTCTCATGGGCTCATCCGTCGAGATGATTTGGAGCCTTAGGTAAAATATATTCATATTTTAGGTAGTGTGATATAAGTAGTTGACTATAATTTTTTTTTTATCTTCCTGAAGTTCAAAATCATTTTTAAAGTTCTATAATGAAGTAATTCTAACCATAATGTATCTCCTTATAATTTAAATAATAATATTTCAAATTTATTATATTAGTTTCAAAATATTTGTGACATTAGATGATTATGACAGACACTTACAACCCGCATCTTATGGTTTAGGTTGAATGTACAGTATTTATATAAATGTCAAAATACATATATGAAAAGTCTCTTTATCAATTGCATATTATTGAGAAATAAAAGTTATATCCTGAAGAAAAAATAATAAATATCTACTTAAATCTTTTTGAGCAGTTCATATTCTATCATCTCAGGCATGCAATAATTTGTCATAATCGTGTTAAACTTCTGAGTCTGGCAATTCAATCAAATAACAAAATACGCATCAGCTCCACAAAATGTACACAGATGAAAATAAAAATAAAATAAAATATTGTTTACATCAAAGTCAAAGGAACTTTTGTCTCCATCTAACCCTAGGCACTGTAATATACAACAATCACAAATTCCGAGATTATAATTCATAATCAAGAATTCAATCACAATGAGTAGCCTAGGGTGGCAAATGGATAAATTTGGATGCTAATGGATGGATGAAAAGATATCCATTAATCAATAAATTCATTTAAACTACATTTTAAATTATCCAATCTATCTACATTTATTGGATTCCAATCCATCCAATTTATCCATGACTCCCTTTTCATGGATTTTGATGGATGAATATCCAATCCATTTGATTTTTTTATTGGAACTAAATAAATTTATCGAAGAAAATTATTATTTTAAAAACTATTATTTCAACTAAACATTTTTTAAAATCACCTTTTAAAAAAACACTTCTAAAATCATCTAGAAATCAATTTTTTAAAAACGTGATTTTTGAACTTTTATAGAAAAATATTTTTTTTTCAAAATTCTATGAGCATGTGTCATTTAATGTTCTACGTGTAAATTATTTAACAAATATTTTTAGAGTATAATATCTATGCACTGTCAGTATAAAGATTTATACATAATCAGTATATCATTCACTATTAGTTTGAATTACTTTTTTTGAATACTCAATGATAATTAAATATAAACGGTGGATGATGCAATGACAATATATAAAACTCATATATTGGTTAACGCATTCATGTTTATCATACATCTATATGTTATGTACTTAAGAATACAATTTTAATATTAACTACATATACGTTTCCTATAATTGATATCAATTAAATAAAATATTAAAAGTGAGAGTGAGAATCATGGATAAATTTGCTTGAATTTAGTTTACTTAAATATTAAATGAAATTGAAAATGCAAAGAAAATCATTTTTTTTATTTTTACTTTTGGATGGATTGGATATCCATCCAAATGAATATATCCATGGATATCCATTGGATATAATGCATGGATTTGAATCCATCCATTATCAACACTATCAATCTAAATCTATTAACTCTAACAGATGAATTTGGATGGATTTGAATTGTACATAATTTTGCCACATCTAAGTAACCATAACATTCTACAAATAGTTACCTAGTAATCATATAACATATCACATGTGAGTGTTTGTCCTTTCCTTATAAAGATTAAAAGGAAACTTTTAAAACATATAAAATTGTTATTACTATATAAAATTAATTTCTCCATAAGTGTATATATGAGATAATATTAGAAAAACAATGATTATTTGACTATAAGTTTGATTAATAACGGAGTAAATAATTATTATTATCTTTCACATTTGTTGATTTAGCGGAAACGATCGTTGCGCAACGTTGGCAATAAACAATAAAATAAAGTGCATAGAATAAACGAAAGAGAATAAACAAGAGAATTTGGTAACAGAGTTCGGTCAATTGTGCCTACGTCCCTGGAAGCGCGAAGCAACTACCAATATATTATTAGAGAATAAGGATTACAAGCTTTAGCACACGCATAGGCCCAAGTGCCCATGAAGTGTTTTTGTTTGCTTCTATCTGGTGCACATAATAACAAGGGACATGAGTCCAATATACAACATTGATACTCTACTCTATTTTAATATTAGGCAATGTGAGACTTCATATAATAACATATTTCAAACATCCCCAACAATCTTCACATTGATTGAAATAGACGAATATCTCGCTCTTTAGGAAATCTTCACATGAATTTCCACCTTAGCGAATATATGGCTCCACCTTGCTCAATGCCTAATTCTCTTTAGCAACTCTTCCACATAAGAACTTACTCCCCTTCAGCATAAGCCTTTCCGAGTACCCTTGACGATATTATCAAGAGCCCAACTCTCCAAACTACTAGTCGCATACTACCATCTAATGGAACATGTTGCCTAGCCATATATATTGTTATGAAGTCTTTCGTTATATTGGAACTTCTATACAAAAGTTCACCAACAATCGTCCTCTTCAATATTCAGTCAAATTGAACCTTGAAGCTTCCTTGAAGAGCTTCAACTGCTATCATTATTGTCTAGTCCGACAATCATAGTTCAAAAGAACTATCATACTACACCATAAGGAGTATACTCATAGTACACACCTTGCGTCAATGCTAACTAATGCATGTGTCACATCCTTGCATCCAAACCAATGCTCATGTCACACCCTACACCTCTACTAA
The DNA here is from genome assembly GCF_001865875.1 of Lupinus angustifolius. Taxonomy (NCBI): domain Eukaryota; kingdom Viridiplantae; phylum Streptophyta; class Magnoliopsida; order Fabales; family Fabaceae; genus Lupinus; species Lupinus angustifolius. The sequence goes on from NW_017716149.1 coordinate 3,784, forward strand.
TGTTCGTGTTACAACTTGCATCAAAGCCAATGCTCATGTTACACTCTACTTCAAAGTCAACCATCACCCCCGTGCTTTTGTGGATCTGCTAACAATTAATATCCTTCATAATGACGTCCTAGACAGGTCATTAGGATATTTCACTTCTCATCTCAAATGAGATCATTATCACAACATTTAGAGAGATATTCTCAGCACATGTCTCAAGGCCACACTCATCGCATGAGTCTCTATCTCCATATTGATCCTAATCCAATATCTAAACATGGATGTATACGAGTACATCAGAAAGAAAGAGAGGGAATGAAACATCTAATAAAAAACGTATCATTGACAATATGGAATTACACAGAATATCATTCCAAGACAAAGAACAAGTACAAATATAACATATGATTGTACACGCATATATTAATGATGAATGAAGTATAAAACTTATGATTTTAGAATCAATATCAATTAATACCATGTATGCATGCTATGCATATGTCCACCATCCTTACACCATTATCCTCTCAATAACTATTCGAAAATAACCGTGAGTACAGGTCCCATAACAAACCGATTTGATCGCACCAAAACTTATTCCTTGCAAGAATATATATATGATCGATCTGTTCCAACGGAACTGTCCATTTAAGGATGGTGTCATATCAAATACTTTCTAGGCATCCCTCTCATCGACAGTGATTGCAAAGAGGGGTTGTTAGAGATCGTCTAGTTTGCGATGTGAGCACTGTTCAATCCAACAGAATACCTCATCCATGAATACACAGGACTCGTCTCACCTAGACTCTCCCTCAAGACTTTGCTGATGAATGACTGCCATCGCCGTCCCTCTCAATATCTCGGGGCTCATTCGTCTCTTGTAAATTTCCTCTCCACTGCTTCATTATTCACAATGAATATGCATACTAACCGAAGTTAGCAAATTAAATCTTTTAATCCATCTTTTATAACGATCTGCCCATCCTAAAGACATCTCCTATCGGGAATGCTTCTAGTGGGACCCGATCTTAACATTTAAACCACAGAGAATAAACCTCAACACCACTATGAACCATCGCCGAATCACCCTAGAGGGCTCTCAAGCCAAGCCTCTTACGGTCATACGATCTTGCTGCATGGACATATAATACTTCTCAACACCATCACAAACCATCGCTAAATCACCCTGTATGGCTTTCTAGCCAAGCCGCTTACGGTCAGATGATCTCGCTGTGTGGGCATAATATAACACTTGCGGGTCTAATCCTTAACCATGCAATTCTTTACATATATCACTTTAGATATGGCAACTCTTCTTTGTATCGTTTCCAAGAGTTTCATATAACCATTCATCTTTACAAAATTTACTTATTAAAAGAACATTATCTCCAATAAAAGTGTTTTAGGTTTTATTGAATATGATTGGAAGTGAATGAATTCTTGATGGCAAAAATGCCATTAGACACTCGCACATGTGAGAGTTATCATTCAGATGACTCAAGAAGTCATGTTTGTATGGAGCCCTCTCGCTCAAGCGAGGGAAACACCATTTTTATAAGGCACCTATGGCTCAAGTGAGAGTTGTCTCGCTTAAGCAAGAAAACAACCAATTTTCTTTGTGCATATTTCTGCTCAGGCGAGAGCTGTCTCGCCCAAGCGAGAAAACCCGTTTTCTCTAGATACTTCTCGCTCAAGCGAGAAAAGCCTGAAGCTTAGTTAAATTTCTTTTCTTAATGAAATGTTTTCTCATTTATAACACATGTTTTTAAGCCTTGAATTTAACAATTATTTCATACCTATAATTCTTAGAACAGTTATTCGAGCAACATTAAACATGAATAATCATGAAATCTTCATACATAATCTAACATAATTCAGCATAAGAAATATTGTTGTACTTAATCCAAATAAAACAGACAATTGATTAAGTACAAGCTTTTTTAATACCCAAGACAACTCCAAACTTGTGAAGGAGTTTGGAGGTCCTGAAGCATATTCAGACACCACTATGTCACAATGTTTTTCCCTCATCTGAGTGTGTCATGCAGATTGTTTCCTCGATTCCAAGTAAGCTTAATTCATCGGGTCTCTTCTCGAACTCTTCATCACGCCAAAATCAAAATAATGCTAATTAGGTCACTTTGATAATTATTATTCTTACGAAATAATAATTTACGAGAAAATAAAACTTCCGATCCAAAATGAACTTAATCGCTTTCATCCATCCGATTCAAGGTTAGATATTTCTTGAATTATCAATTATCATTGAAAGTCTTACAATAGAACGACACTTTCTAAAGTAAAGTTTTAACAAAACTTATAACAGAATTATATCATAATCTGTGGATATACACTAGGTTAGTTCCCAGGAAAGAGAGGTGGGTCGTAAAGACACACTTAAATACCAAGGCTTTCCTTAGACATAACTTTTCTAGACATATATTTCTACTTCATTACATTTTTCCAGTAATGATAGTATTCATAAAACTTATCTTTTCCAAGTAAAACATTTTTATTAAGATTAACCTTTTTAAGTAAGATTATTAAGCTAGACTTACCATTTTAAAGTAAGCTAACTTAAACAAAATCAATACTTTTAAATTAAAGCTTTTTAAGTCAATCTTACCACTTTAAAGTAAGCTAAATTAACCAAGATCAACACTTTTAAATCATTTTTCTATCTAAGACTTCATAACACTTTAGGTTTATAAAGTCAAGACTTTTTAGGTCAATCTAATCATTTAAAGTATATTACTAAAGAAAACACAACTAATTTCATGATTATGTCAACACCTCCAAATTTTAGGATAACCTCAAGGGTTAATAGGTGTTGATTTCATAGTCATGAACTATAAATCATAAGTTAACACTTTTACTACTTTACTATCCAAAACTTCATAACACTTTAAGTTTATGAAGTCAAGACTTTAACAAATCATCTTTTATCTCAAATTATTACTTTAACTTGGAAATTAAGGAATAACATATGCTAAACAACCTTTTACACATAATATCTTTTAAAAATGAAATTTTTTCAACAAAACTCATAAACATTTTGAGACTTTTAAGAATAGACATAAACTTTTCTTAAACACAATAAAGGTTCCTTTGATGTTCAAATCATCACCTTTAAACACATTCAAATACTAACAATAATTTCCAATACTTTTAAAGCAAATAAACTCATCTAACCTTGTCCAAAGATATAATTTTTCCATCTAAGAACAAGGAAGGGATTTTAAGTTTGAGAATTAGTGTAAAAATGAGAGGATGGAGTGGGGTATTTATAGGAGAGCCTCACCCTATCTCAAATCTGAAAATTAATGAGAGGCAATCTAGCTTTAGGCTAGCTTAGGTGATGTGTCTAATGGTGGTGGAGGGAGGAGATTTGGTGAGTGATTTAGGGGATTATGGAAGCTTTGACTTTGCTTGTTTGACAAGTCATTGACCCATGATGTGATTAATACTCCTGATGCAATATGATTTCATAATTGAAGTCGTGCCCGAGTATTACCGGGTAAATTCGTCCGGAAATATACGATATACCGATTTAGGTTTTTTGCCTCAATCATCGAAACTTGAATTTCGAGGTGAAAAATATCTAGAGAAGAGTTACAGACAAACTTGGTGTCTAGTTTGACTAAAAATAATATTTCGAAGCCAACGGCGAAATAAGAATTCAATTCTGAGTTACATAACTCAAAAATAGGGCGAAAACGCGATTAAACAACCCGAAATCGTGTCGTAAACTTTTATTCTCCGAAAATCTTGAAAAAAATAGGGCAAACAAGAATATTATAATATAAGACTAAAACTCAACTAAGGTTTAACCTAAAATGTTACTGATTAATTTCTATAATTAATTCATTAAAAACTAATTATTTAATTAAACGTGCTCGGAAAAACACTATGTTACACTTCTATCTTTTGCACATAATAACAAGGGACACAAGTCCAATATATAACATTGACATTCTACTTTATTTTAATATTAGGAATTGTGATACTTCATATAATAACATATTTCAAACATTTCCAATAATATTATATGACAAAAATAACTAGATCAAGGTATGATTACCTTATGAAATTAATGTAACCGAGGGTCCTGAAAGTGTGCATGTCAAGAGGAACACTTTGGAAAGCTCTCTTTATATGTCATGGTTTTGATGAGGACAACTTGTGCTTATAAGAGCTTGAAGATCATCAAAAAATCAACATGCTTAAGTCTTTTGATTGGTACTAGGCTTAGACTAGAAACTAGTTTAAGTTGAGTCTAATGCTTAGGTCACCTAATACATGTCTGATATGCATAAATCTTTTAAATCATTTCATCTTTGAGATATGTCATTCATAATATGTTCATGCATCACATAAATACATGTATATGTGCATTCTAGGCATAAACTAAGTGTTAAACATGTATGAATTAAGTGCATAACGTATTTGAGTTTTTGTATTTAAAAATACATATGAAAATATGTTGTTAATCGATTAAGGCATACGTTAATCGATTAACCTAACTGTTTGAAAAGTTGTTGAAACTGAAAAGCTTGGAAAACAGAATCAGTTACGTTTTTGAACAACGTTAATCGATTAACCAAAGCTTTAATCGATTAACTGGGCTTCAGAACTGATTCTTTATAAACTGCATTTTCAGAATTGATCTCATAAGTTGCATGTTGCATTTATTAGAGAGTTAGAGCATTTTTCGTGATATTTGTTGCATCTAGTTGTTAGTGCATTTGTGAGTTTAGAAAGGAGAGAATTCTATGCTTTAGGATTGAGTGGCATTTCATGATATATTTCTCATCATTCATCTCACATGTTCATGCATATTATTGATGCTTTTTGTGAAGTTTTTACATTCTGTAACTTCTGTTTTGAAACTAATACATTGTCATATTGCATGAGTTTGTATTAGGTGTTTAGAGTAAAGCCTTAATTGTCATATATGAGCTTTGTAATTGCTTAAGTTTACTCTAGAATTTTGTTGTGAAAAATTGTTGTAACATTGGGAATCTCGAGGTGTCATATCACCTAGGAGATTGAGTGTATCTTCATATTGCTTAGAGTTCTAGATAAGGAAAGAACAGAGGTTCTTGGCTGGGGCTACGCCGAAAGAAAGGTTTTCTTTATCGGTAGGAAGGGAGTCAAACCATAGAATAAGGTTCTTTATTTTCTTGTGAATGTCTAAGTTGTTGTAATTGGATGATGTGCATGTAAAAACATTGATTCAATTATAGTGAAGAAAATCTCCCAAATCAGCCGGGAGGCCTGGATGTAGTTTGCAGTGGACAAGCAAACGAACCAGGATAAAAATCGTGTTGCAGGATTATTCTTTCTCTCTCTCTCTCTCTTTATTGCATTTAATCGGTTAACTTGTATAGTAGAATTAATTGCTATATTCTGTATATTCGCTATATTGTTAATACTCTGATAATTCTGTAAGCTCTGTGTGTTAATTTCATTATCGGTTAATTGTCGTGCAAGTAATCGAATCTGCCTAAGCTTACTGTTTCTGTTTTAATCGACTAAATCAAATTCGTTAATCGATTATCCACATTCTTTTAATCGATTAAATAGGGGTGATTCAGCATTAAGTGTTGAGTTTCGAAAAGCGGATATTCTAACCGCTACACCTATTCAACCCCCCCTCCCCTCGTAGGTGTATTGTAACCACTGATACCTAACAAATATTAATAGGATTTGAATTATGACCTTCCATATTAATTGTTGTCCAAAATAACTACAAAACATACAAAATAAAGTTAGCATTATGTGAATATTAATAGGCTACAAAACATACAAGATAATTTAATTTAGAGTGATAATTCGGGTAGTTTGCATGAGGTCATAGTATCTTAGAGTGATTTCACATTTCCACTTCCACAAATATAGTCAAGGCATGTCTAAAGAAGAAAAGCAATATCATGATCAAACTCCTATAATAATCACAGTATTTATTTTCTTTTAGCAAAGAGTGAAAATCATATTGGGTTTCTTATCCATTCCACTCCTAAATTGTGTTATGCAAAAAACACTATCCACTAAAAGGTTAGGTACTATTCGGATGAATTGACTATTATCTTAGATAAATCGTATTAATTACAAGTTCTGAGTCAAATTTGTATAGAAAAAATTATGCAAAATAGGATACTATTGATGGTAATATACACTTGAAAAAGCTATTAGGGTAACCTATTAGAGAACATATATAAGCCTTTGGGTAAAATAGAAAGCACCAAGTATTCATTCACGTTGGGTCTAAAAATGTTAACAATATGCTTGCTCCTTTCTTTTCCGTAATGGTTTCTCACTAATTTAAATGTGACAGCATTTTTTCCAAAAGGAAACACCGTGATGATGTAAAAATAATAAACAAAAAAAAAGTTGTTCACTTCAATCCACACAAGTGAATAGTAGAAATCATAACTCAGTAGCTAATAGCAGAAGATAAAGAGA
>NW_017716150.1:0-3739 GCF_001865875.1 Lupinus angustifolius
ATATTTCCTTGCTAAGATTGAAAAGCGCTTTGCAAAGAGCGATAAGGCGGAAACAAGTACTCTATTACAGAACTTGATTTCCATGAGGTAGCAAGGCATGGGAAACATAAGGGAATACATTATGGGAATGTCCAATATCGCTTTGAAACTTAAGGCCCTTAAGCTTGAGCTGTCGGAAGACTTACTATTTCATTTGGTCTTACTTTCTCTTCCTGCACAATTCNACCAAGCCCCTCTCACGAGATACTTTCTATCTTCTTCGAAGAGAACTTGGAATCCTTGATGAAAAATATCTTGATTAAAATCATCTAACTCTTTATTATGTGCTTCACATGCTAAATGTCTAATATGCTTCAAAATGAATACTTGTTGAATGCATTTCATTCGTAATATGATTCATGATCTAGTATAATATGCTCCATATGTATATATGGCTGCTTAAAAATTGCTTGATATATGTTAGAAATCTTTGCATGCTTCTAAAACTCAAAAATCTTTTTGATTCTACAAATCTGATGCTTGTTAATCGATTAACCACAAATCCTAATCGATTAAAATGAGTTTCAGTAGCCAACATTTATTTTTTTACGAAATTTAATCGATAAATTTCCTACCTTTGAAAATATGGAATTTTAACTATGATTAACCGATTAAGCGCTACTCTTAATCGATTAACGACACCAGATATTGTAGAACTAGAAGCGTTTTTGCCATTTTTTTAAAAACATATTTGTCCCCTTTCTCTCAAAATCTCATAGGCAACAACATAATCTAAGTTCTTAGCCAAAAAGAAGAATAAACCTCACTCTTCACCCACATTGTACTTCACTTCATCTTATTTCCTCTCAAATTTGTCTAAGAACCCCACTTTCCCAATTTCAAACCCTAAGGTTAGGGTCCCCCAAAAATCCTTCTTCAACTCGGTTTTTGCAATCAAAATGGAAAGACGACAATAAAAAATGATTAAGACAACTGCTCAACGCCCACGAAGGACTCCCATTCCTACACCACCGAATCCGAATGTGAGGCAGGACCATGGAGACCCTTACTACACTCTCATACTGCAGGAGACTCGGTTGCCAAAGTTTTAGGGGAGGAAACCAACTTACATCAGGTATGCCGATTTAACCTGGATGGCGGAACAAAATTTTGAGTTTTCGTAAGGTATGCAAGCTCAAGGAGTTGTCACCTTTTTGGAAATGAAGGGAAATATTTACCCTGCCTTAGTTAGAGAATTTTATGCCAACTTCAGATACAAGGATGGCAAGTATTGGTCTATGGTTTCTGGAAAATTATTTGCACTGAGTGAGGATATTTTCATGAATGTGGGAGGTTTATCCACCAATAGTGCTAGCATTGGTAATTGCGACTGGGTCAAGAATTCATTCGATGCTGCTGAGGTTTACAAGTCTTGTTTGAGAGGTCCCCATTTTTATATCCAAGGAGAATTACCAAAAGTTGGGTCATTATGTGTGGAAAATAGACTATTGCACTATCTGATAGCGTACATCTTAGTTTAGAGAAACACAAATAATGCATAGCCCATTGTGAATGATTTAAGGTTTATGTATGTTGTTAAGGAAAATGTTATGATTAATTGGCCTGAGGATATTCTGAAGGTCATGTATAGAGTGTCAACATCACAATCCAAGATGCTTCCCTACAGTATATTCATTTTGAGGATCATCGATTATCTGCATATTGATGTGTCTGATACCATTATCGTGGAGTCTTCTGATAAAGATCACCTGGTTGGTGAAAGTATGATCCACAAGATGGATATATACAAGTATGGAAATACTTGGAAATACCAAGAGGAATATAACACTACTGTGGACTTGTACTTATCTGGAGATGAGGATTAGGCAGGAACGGATCAACATAATGCAGAAACTCAGGGGGAGTCGTCTAGAACAGCACTATAGGTACCACCCTTTGGATTAGCCTAGTTGGATGCAATGGAGCAAAGGTTGAATGATAGAATGGATCTATATTTTAAGACTTTGAAGGATTCTTATCATACATATTTGGAGCAATTTGAGGAACGTCAGGTCGCCTACATTGATAACCACTATCAGTCTTTGAGGAGCTTTGTTTAAAACACTGTTGAAGCACAAAATGATAGGTTTTATGCAGAATTTGAGAAGCTGAGAGTCCTAATTCAGGGAGATAGTAGTCTGACAATTCTTGATGACAGAGACCTTCCTCCGCATCCTTAGATTAGAAGACCTTAGACCCTAGGTTGCCTTTGGTTTAGTTCTTCTATTGGCTAATTTTCATGTATTTTTTTGTTTTGTACTCTTGAGACATATTTTTCTTTGCTTTTGGTTGGGTTGTAATAGTTTCCATCTACTTTTGTCGAGAGGGGTATGGTTGATACTACCCTCATTATCCGTAGATTAGATGATCATATATTATAAGTTCAAATATATGTTGATCATATAATTTTCGGATCTACTAATGACATTCTTTGTAAAGAATTTTATGAGATGATGCAGAGAGAATTTGAGATGTCGATGATGGGTGAGCTGACTTTCCTCCTTGGGATACAAATTAAACAAATGGAAAGTGGCATCTTCATTCATCAATCAAAGTATTGCAAGGAGTTACTCAAAAAGTTCGACATGGAAAAATGTAAAGCATCTTCTACACATATGGCATTCGCTTGCTATCTAGACAAAGACGAAAAATGAAAAGCTATTGAGGTAACAAAGTATCAAGCGATAATCGACTCTTTATTATATTTGACTGCGAGCCACCCCGTTATTATGTTCAGTGTTTTCATGTGTGCTAGATTTCAAGCATTACCTAAAGATTCAAATTATAGTGTTGTTAAACGTATCATGAGATATTTAAAAGGAACAATAAATTTGGGATTACGGTATCCTAGGGATGCCTCATTATCCTTGGTAGGGTAATCCAATTCCGACTTTGCTAGATGGTAGTTGTATCAGAAGAGCACTAGTGGGACTTGTCACTTACTAGGCAGTTCCTTAGTTGCATGGCATAGTAAAAAGCAAGTTTGTGTTGCTTTGTCCACCGCCGAAGCGGAATACATTGACGCTGGTGTGTGTTGCGCTCAAATCCTATGGATGAAGCAGCAACTTAAGGACTTTGGTCTTAAACTAGAAAATATCTCCATTAAATGTGATAATACAAGTGCCATAAACCTATCCAAGAATCTCGTTTTGCATTCGAGAACCAAGCATATAGAAATTATACATCATTTCTTGCATGATCATGTTCAAAAAGCGATTGTGTGCTTGAATTTGTTGAAACTACTAAGCAATTAGCTGATATTTTGACCAAGCCCCTCTCACGAGATACTTTCTATCTTCTTCGAAGAGAACTTGGAATCCTTGATGAAAAATATCTTGATTAAAATCATCTAACTCTTTATTATGTGCTTCACATGCTAAATGTCTAATATGCTTCAAAATGAATACTTGTTGAATGCATTTCATTCGTAATATGATTCATGATCTAGTATAATATGCTCCATATGTATATATGGCTGCTTAAAAATTGCTTGATATATGTTAGAAATCTTTGCATGCTTCTAAAACTCAAAAATCTNGAGAATGTGGAAGATGAGGACGAGAATGAGGATGGAGACGAGGATGGAATGAGGACGAGAATGAGGACTTGGGTGAGGATAGGACGAGGATGACAATAGGATCAGGATTAGGATGATGACGAGGATGTAGATGAGGAAGAGGATGATGATAGGATGAGGACG
>NW_017716151.1:0-2300 GCF_001865875.1 Lupinus angustifolius
TGAGGATAGAATGAGGACGAGGATGAGAATAGGATCAGGATTAGGATGATGCGAGGATGTAGATGAGGAAGAGGATGATGATAGGATGAGGACGAGAATGAGAATGAGGATAGGATGAGGATGAGGATGAGGACGAGGATGAGGATGAGGAAGAGGATGAGGATAGGATGAGGATGAGGATGAGGACGAGGATGAGGATGAGGAAGAGGATGAGGATAGGATGAGGATGAGGATGAGGACGAGGATGAGGATGAGGAAGAGGATGAGGATAGGATGAGGATGAGGATGAGGACGAGGATGAGGATGAGGAAGAGGATGAGGATAGGATGAGGATGAGGATGAGGACGAGGATGAGGATGAGGAAGAGGATGAGGATAGGATGAGGATGAGGATGAGGACGAGGATGAGGATGAGGAAGAGGATGAGGATAGGATGAGGATGAGGATGAGGACGAGGATGAGGATGAGGAAGAGGATGAGGATAGGATGAGGATGAGGATGAGGACGAGGATGAGGATGAGGAAGAGGATGAGGATAGGATGAGGATGAGGATGAGGACGAGGATGAGGATGAGGAAGAGGATGAGGATAGGATGAGGATGAGGATGAGGACGAGGATGAGGATGAGGAAGAGGATGAGGATAGGATGAGGATGAGGATGAGGACGAGGATGAGGATGAGGAAGAGGATGAGGATAGGATGAGGATGAGGATGAGGACGAGGATGAGGATGAGGAAGAGGATGAGGATAGGATGAGGATGAGGATGAGGACGAGGATGAGGATGAGGAAGAGGATGAGGATAGGATGAGGATGAGGATGAGGACGAGGATGAGGATGAGGAAGAGGATGAGGATAGGATGAGGATGAGGATGAGGACGAGGATGAGGATGAGGAAGAGGATGAGGATAGGATGAGGATGAGGATGAGGACGAGGATGAGGATGAGGAAGAGGATGAGGATAGGATGAGGATGAGGATGAGGACGAGGATGAGGATGAGGAAGAGGATGAGGATAGGATGAGGATGAGGATGAGGACGAGGATGAGGATGAGGAAGAGGATGAGGATAGGATGAGGATGAGGATGAGGACGAGGATGAGGATGAGGAAGAGGATGAGGATAGGATGAGGATGAGGATGAGGACGAGGATGAGGATGAGGAAGAGGATGAGGATAGGATGAGGATGAGGATGAGGACGAGGATGAGGATGAGGAAGAGGATGAGGATAGGATGAGGATGAGGATGAGGACGAGGATGAGGATGAGGAAGAGGATGAGGATAGGATGAGGATGAGGATGAGGACGAGGATGAGGATGAGGAAGAGGATGAGGATAGGATGAGGATGAGGATGAGGACGAGGATGAGGATGAGGAAGAGGATGAGGATAGGATGAGGATGAGGATGAGGACGAGGATGAGGATGAGGAAGAGGATGAGGATAGGATGAGGATGAGGATGAGGACGAGGATGAGGATGAGGAAGAGGATGAGGATAGGATGAGGATGAGGATGAGGACGAGGATGAGGATGAGGAAGAGGATGAGGATAGGATGAGGATGAGGATGAGGACGAGGATGAGGATGAGGAAGAGGATGAGGATAGGATGAGGATGAGGATGAGGACGAGGATGAGGATGAGGAAGAGGATGAGGATAGGATGAGGATGAGGATGAGGACGAGGATGAGGATGAGGAAGAGGATGAGGATAGGATGAGGATGAGGATGAGGACGAGGATGAGGATGAGGAAGAGGATGAGGATAGGATGAGGATGAGGATGAGGACGAGGATGAGGATGAGGAAGAGGATGAGGATAGGATGAGGATGAGGATGAGGACGAGGATGAGGATGAGGAAGAGGATGAGGATAGGATGAGGATGAGGATGAGGACGAGGATGAGGATGAGGAAGAGGATGAGGATAGGATGAGGATGAGGATGAGGACGAGGATGAGGATGAGGAAGAGGATGAGGATAGGATGAGGATGAGGATGAGGACGAGGATGAGGATGAGGAAGAGGATGAGGATAGGATGAGGATGAGGATGAGGACGAGGATGAGGATGAGGAAGAGGATGAGGATAGGATGAGGATGAGGATGAGGACGAGGATGAGGATGAGGAAGAGGATGAGGATAGGATGAGGATGAGGATGAGGACGAGGATGAGGATGAGGAAGAGGATGAGGATAGGATGAGGACGAGAATCAGAATGACGATAGGATGAGGATGAGGACGAGAATGAGGATTTGGATAGGATGAGGGCGAGGATAGGATCAGGAAGATAATGAGGATGAGGATAGGATGAGGATG
>NW_017716152.1:0-433 GCF_001865875.1 Lupinus angustifolius
GGATAGGATGAGGATAGGATGAGGATAGGATGAGGATGAGAATAGGATGAGGATGAGGATGAGGATCGGGATGATGATGAGGATAGGATGATGAGGATAGGATGATGATAGGATGAGGACGAGCATGAGGATGTGGCGAGGATGAGGAAAAGAATGAGATAGGATGAGGACGAGAATGAGGATGAGGATGAGGACTAGGATGAGGATAGGATGAGGATGAGAATGAGGAAGACGAAGATGATAGGAGGAGGACGAGAATGAGGATGAGGATAGGATGAGGATGAGAATGAGGAAGACGAAGATGATAGGAGGAGGACGAGAATGAGGATGAGGATAGGATGAGGATGAGGATTAGGACAAGAATGAGAATGAGGATATAATGAGGATGAGGATGAGGACTAGAATGAGGATGAGGATGAGGATACGATGAGGA
>NW_017716153.1:0-20225 GCF_001865875.1 Lupinus angustifolius
ATATTTTTCTTTGCTTTTGGTTGGGTTGTAATAGTTTCCATCTACTTTTGTTGAACACTTATCACTTGGTATGCATGATATCAGATTGCACTTTAATCGTTACTGATTTTTTATTATATTGCCTATATCATATGCATATCTATGTCATATAGTATGAATTATGTTTAATGGTACTTGACCATGACTGGTTATCTGCATCTATTCTGTTTGATTGAGTCTGATGTAAACATGTTATAATAATAATGCTTGATCATTCCATACTCAATTTGTAATTGTATAACCTTTCATGCCATTAACCTTGTTCATTTACTGTATTTTGTTATTTTAATCGATTAACTTCATACTCTTAATCGATTAAATCCATGTAAAAATGTGCATTTGTTCAAGCTTCCTTAAATTGGTTAATTAATTGAACCCCCAAATTTAATTGATTGATTACAGTTTTTAATTTCATTATATAAGTCTTCTTACTTTTGACTAGATTAATTCGTTTATATTTTTGATAATGTCAAAAGGGGGAAAAGGCTGCTTTGTTGTTTTATGTGATTTGTAGGTTGTAAATAAATACTCAACTTCCATTGTCCAGCTATGCGCTTTAACTTTAAAATTAACAACTATGCATTCTATAACCATTATCAAGCTATGCATCAAAACAAGATTTGGTGTGGAGTTTGTCATCATCAAAAATGGGGAGATTGAAAGTGCAAGTGTCAAAGTGTTGCACTATTAAATTGCCTATGTTTTGATGAAGACAAGGATTCATTGAAAGCTTGACAATGACTCAACGAATCAACATGCCATGGACTCAAGGATCTCATATCTAGATTAAGTCTTACAAGAGTCATTTTTAGAGTCATAGATATGTGTCTTAGATATTGAGTCTAGGTTAGGTAAACCTAGGTGCAATTCTCACAAGTCTTAAAAATAATCAAATCATTTACATGAGACATGTCATCTAGATTATTATATGTTCATGCATGAATTATACATGTTATTTGTGCATCTTAGGCATAATATATTGGTAAAACATGTATAGTTGATAAGCATAACATATAGGTAATTTACCATTTTACCATTTAGCTGAAAAATATGATAGTTAATCGATTAAAGTTAATTCGGTTTTAACAGATAGCTGAATACCTGAAATCAGTTATTCTCAACAGGTCGTTAATCGATTAAAAGGTCACTTAATCTATTAACTGGGTCTCAGAAAGCTTTTCTATATAAAATGTGTTTTTAGGTCTTGCACGACACATCATGTCATTCATTTTAGAATTGCTAAGTTGCATATTTTTCATGCTCATTTGTGTCATTTAGGCAGAGAGAAATACATTATGAGATAGTGTGAGATACTATCATGTTTAGGGTTTAATTGTGATCTAATTGCATGTGATTCATGTGTTAACATTTGCTATCTTCTTTTGCAGGATTCTTGCATTTCTTTAGAAGAATTTTACGATAGAAATTCTTTGTTTTTGCACATCAATTAACTCATAAGTATTCATGATTACTTGTGAGTCTTGTATAGGGCTTTTAGCTGAGATTTAATTGTGATATTTTGAGCTACATCATGCTTGATAATACTCTGTTTTTTGCAGTTTTTTTGTGTTATAATAAGGGAAATTGTCTCTTGGTGTCGTACCACCAAAGAGACTCAGTGGATCTTCACCAAGACTTAGAGATCTTGAGTTTAGAAAATTTTCTTGGCTGGGGCTAGATTGTAAGAAAGGTTTTATTAGGCGATTAGGTGATTCAAACCAAGAACAAGAAATTGGGTTCTTGGATTCAAGAAGGGAGGATCTAAATTTTTTTATTGGAAGTGTGCAAGTAAAAATACATTCGTTAAAATATTAGTGAAGAAAATCTCCCGAGATCATAAGGGGAGGCCTGGATGTAGTTTGCAAGTGGACCCGCAAACGAAGCTGGATAAAAATTCCTTGTTGCAGGCTTTTTCTATCCTTAATCTCTTTATTTTCAAGTTGTAATATTGCCTAATTTTAGATGATAATTTGGATACTGTAAAATTGTCACATGGATTTTAATTATGTTCAAGTATATTTCCTTTATCTGTATCTGATTATCGGTGAGTGGCTGAGCAATAAGCCACTTCGCAACTTGTTGTTTTCTGTGAGTTAATCAATTACGACAGAGTGTTAATCGATTAATTGGGGCTTTTTCCAGAATAGGGCTTTGGTGCAAAAAGCGGTAATTCGTAATCGCGACACCTATTCAACCCCCCCCCCCTTCTAGGTGTGTTCTGCCCACTGATACCTAACACTAACCTTTTTTCCTTTTTAGAAACCCTAATCCCATATTCAAAAAATCAGATTATTCAATCGACTAATCACTCTATCACCTGAAAATCATAGGTGAACCATGTCCAAGAAGGGTGAAGACCACTACTAAGCGTCCACAAGGTGAGGACATAGGTTCCTATTCCGCTTAAGGCGGAAGAAAGAACCACGGTGACGCATACTACTCTCTAATCCTTCAAGAAGCTAGACAAGCCAAATTTCAAGGAAGGAAACATACCTATATTTGCTATGTAAATATTGCTTGGATGGTGGAATAAGGGTTCGAGTTCCCGCATGGATTAGAAGTCGAAGGTGCAAATCAATTTATGAAATTGAAAGGTAAAATCTATCCATCACTCATAAGGGGATTCTATAGTAATTTTAAGTATAAGGATGGGGTATATGCTTTTATGGTTATGGGACAAATGATTGATTTGGGTGAGGAATTGTTCTTGGATGTTGGAGGATTATCCAGCAATGGATCTATGTTAGGTAACTGTAACAATGACTTATTGGGACTCATTCGAGCTATTGAGATGTATAAATCATGTTTAAGAGAACCTCATTTATATGTACAAGGTGAATTGACCAAGGATGACTCATTGTCTATTGAAAATTGTTTATTGAACTACTTAATTGCGTTCATTTTGGTTCAACGAAACACAAACCACATTCAACTAATCATCAATAATCTCAAGCTGATGTTTGCTATACGGGAAGGAATTGCGGTAAATTGGCCTACTAAATTTTTGAAGGTCATTAATGGTATAGCTTCATCTTCATCTAGGTTGCTTTCTTATGGAATTTTCATCTTCCGTGTTATCGATTATCTGTAAATTGACATGGTTACTCATTCAGAAAATGGGCATTTAAAGTTTGGTAATGTATGGATGTATCAAGAGGATCACATTGCTAATATGAATGGAGACTCATCTGATGAAGAATTTGCTGCAAATCCTAGTGAGCCAAACCCTAAACAACCACAAGTTGATGCTACTGCTATGCCTCCAGAATCATCATTTGGGCTAGCACACTTAGATGCCATGGAACAACGCCTAAATACGCGTATTGATGGCCATTTTCAATCTTTGAGAGACTCAATGTCGGTTGAGTTCCAGCAGCAATAGGAGAAGTTATCCATGGATCTTGATCGCATTCTCTTCATTTTTGGTTTAGTTATAATATGTTTGAACCTATTATGTACTCTATGCACTCTCTTCGTAAATTTCTTGTAATTTTGTTGTTTAATTTGGTTATGTAAGAACTATTGCTTGATCTTTGATTATATTGTACTTGTATACTTTCTATTTGAATGGTTAATATATGCTTTATTGGTGATACATTCTATACAATTAGTCATTCTATGCTCACTTATATAATTACACAAATATGGATATATCTGGCAATATGCCTCTACCATAATCTGTTTATATTCAGTTTAATCGATTAACCCGACTAATAATCGATTAAATACAGCAACTTTAAACTTGTTCAATTCTTTTTCAAACTACTTATTCGATTATCCTTGATTACTTAATCGATTAAGACTACTAAAACATGTGACATCATTCCTTACTTTTGGTAGTTATTATCATATAATATCATTTCTTTTTTATCATGCCAAAATAGGGAGAAAGTGTTGTTTGCGTTTTGTAGGTTGCGTTGAGCTTCCGCATCTAATTTTAGAGTGCTACCCTATATCACCCCACATGGATAGAGTGGGAGAACAACGTGAGGGGGAGCAACAGATTCTGATTCAACCAATGAAAACACTTGTTGTCCAGCATTAAGCTAATCAAACAAAGGATTTTTAAGAGTTTGTCATCATCAAAACGGGGGAGATTGAAATGGAAAATAGTCAAATGTTGCCTTTATGATAGACCTACATAGTTTTTATGATGACAAGGAGTTAAATGGGAGCTTGAAGATATGGACATCATAACAAACAACATGCGATAGACTCGAGGTCAACATCGTAGACTTATAATTATTTTATTATTCTAGAAGTCCTAAGATGATTGCCTAGTTTTTGAAAGTGTGCATGTCAAGAGGAACACTTTGGAAAGCTCTCCTTGAACGTCATGGTTTTGATGAGGACAACGTGTGCCTAAAAGTGCTTGAAGATAACCAACAATCCAACGTGCTTGAGTCTTTTATTTGGTACTAGGCTTAGACTAGTTTCTAGTTTAAGTTGAGTCGAAGGCTTAGGGCACCTAAAACATGTCTCATATGCATTTATCTTTAAATCATTTCATCCATGAGATATGTTCATTTGATAATATGTTCATGCATTACATAAATACATGTATATATGCATTCTAGGCATAAAACTAAGTGTCAAACATGTATTATCTAAGTGCATAACATATTCGATGTTTTCTATTTGAAAATACACATTTTATTTAGTGTTAATCGATTAACCATACCTTTAATCGATTAACCCAACTGCTGTGTAAAGTGGTTGCCACTGGAACACGTTTTTGTAATGCAGTTAATCGATTAAAGGTTCCCGTTAATCGATTAACCTAACTGATTTTAAAGTGTTAAATCTGAAAAACTGAAAAACAGAATCAGTTATGATTTTTAGTCCCGTTAATCGATTAAGAAGGTATTTAATCGATTATCTGGGGTTCTGGACTGATTCTTTATAAACTGCGTTTTCAGAATTAATCTCATAAGTTGCATGTTGCATTTATTAGAGAGTTAGAGCATTCTACGTGTTAATTGCTGCATCTATTTGTTAATTGCATTAGTGAGTTTAGAAATGAGAGATTCCTTGCTTTAGGATTGAGTGCATTTCATGTTATAATCTCTCATGTTTTCCCTCACATGTTCATGCATATTTTTGATGCGTTTTTCATGAATTTTATAATTCTGTAACTTCTGTTTTCATAACTAATACTTGTCATTTCACATGTGTTTGTGTTAAATGTGCATTAGAGTAAAGCCTTCATGTTGTATTTGAGCTTAGGTATAGCTTAATATTACTCTTGTAATTCTTGTGTAATTGTTGTGAAAGGGAATCTCTTGGTGTCGTATCACCAGTAGAGATTGTGTGTTTCTTCATAGCTTAGAGTGTAAGAAAAGGAAAGAACGAGAGATTCTTTGGCTGGGGCTACGCCGAAAGAAACGTTTTCTTTATCGGTAGGAAGGGAGTCAAACCATTGGATAGTTTCTTTGATTTCTTGTCATTTGCTAAGTGTTGTAATTGGATAATGTGTTTGTAAATTACATTGATTCGATTATAGTGAAGGAAATCTCCCAAGTCAGCCGGGAGGCCTGGATGTAGTTTGCAGTGGACAGCAAACGAACCAGGATAAAAATTCGATTTGCAGGATTTGTTTCTCTCTCTCTCTTTACTGTTTTTCAATCGATTTAATTTGTATATTTGATTCAACTAATACATTCTGTTCTTTTGTTGTATTGCAAGCTATTCTGATATACAAATTTGTAAGCTCTGTATTCGTTCTGTTATCGGTTATTTGTTTCGCATTTAATCGTTTCTGTAATTGCTTACTGGTTCTGTTTAATCGATTAATATTCCTGTGTTAATCGATTATACTGTTTCTATTAATCGATTAAAATAGTTTGTCTAGTTTAGGTAAACCTTACATGAAAGTCTCACAAGAGTTTAAAATGAAATTCATATAGATTGAGGCATTACATCTACATATATATGATAAGTAGAATATTGCATAGGCATTAAGCTTACATGGTTTTTGTGCATAAAAGCTGCATCTATTTCAAAATCATGTATTGCATGTTCATTCATCATATAGAGAGTTTACCATGCATTAATGAAAAACAATTTTCATAAATATGAATTGATTAAAATGATTGATAATCGATTATGTCTTGTGAAAATCGGTTAATCGATTAAGGATTGGTGTAATCGATTAAAAGGAGTTACAGTAGCTAACTTCCTAGGATTTTTGGCTTATTAATCGATTAAAGAGATTGATAGTTGATTAA
Source organism: Lupinus angustifolius (assembly GCF_001865875.1). Taxonomy (NCBI): domain Eukaryota; kingdom Viridiplantae; phylum Streptophyta; class Magnoliopsida; order Fabales; family Fabaceae; genus Lupinus; species Lupinus angustifolius. The sequence goes on from NW_017716153.1 coordinate 6,267, forward strand.
GTCTTAATAGAAAAACAGTTTTGCATAAACATGATAATCGATTAAGATAGTGGATAATCGATTAATGTAAGATAAAATCTGTTTCATATAAAAGATGTATTTTCAACCCATATGCTTCATTAAGAAGATTCATAATTTTCATTGAGAGAAAGAAAACCAAGATTCTTAGTACATGAATTTTATATCATCTTGCTTATTCTTTGAGTGAATAATAGTGAAATCTTGCGTTGTTTTCTAAGAGAGAAAACTTTTTCTAGAGTGCTTCAGTTTTCACTCAGTGAAAAATCACTGCATTAAGTCACATTTAGTTTTAGGCTTCTTGTGAGAGTAGAGGTTTTCAGAGCTGAGTTGAGAGCTTATATACGCACATTAAGTGTGCATCATTAACTCGACAAACATTATGAAAAACTGGGATTGGTTTTCATGATGTGTTAGTATCATCGTGAAAAGAGAATTTGTATCTTCATGAGGGCAGAAAGTCATGGATAGAGCGAAACTTTGGATGGGGCCAGAATCACGAAATGTGTGGTATCCGAGTAGGCGAGTGTGAGGTTAACTGAGCAAGTAGGCTCATCAGATTCAAGAAAGAAATTCTTGCTAGGTGTATTGTAAGTGTGATTGTATCAAACGATTATTTTTCAATAGTGAAGAAAACTCTCTTGAGATCAGAAGGGGAAGCTCGGATGTTGTTTGCTAGTGGACCGGCAAACGATCTAGGGTGAAAACTCTTGAGCATTATTCTTTCCCTAACTCTTTTACATTTTAGTCTTTATTGATTTCTTAATTAATTGATTTATGTGATTTATGCTTACTATTATTTATCTATGTTAAAATCAAGAATCGGTTTAGGACAATAAAGATTGTTAATCACCATTGTTTCCTTTGCTATAAATCTGGTTTTCAAAAATAATAAGATACAGTATAATCAATTAAAGTTGTTATTAATCGATTAACTCGAGTTGTGAATAACCGATTAACAAGGTTAGTAATCGATTAACAGCAGTAACTTTCTGTTTTGCGCACTTTGTTGGAAAAGTGGGACTAGTGACTCGCTACACCTATTCACCCCCTCTAGGTGTAAATTACCTTGTTGGTACCCAACATCCACCAACATCTATTTTGTGGATGATTTGTATTTAATTTTTTTTTTTTTTTTGCAGTAGGAACAAGGTTCTTCATTGTCGTTACTTTGGTTATTGTATTTGTTGTTTGCAGAACCTGCAGTTTTGTAGTTGTTATTTTGCCTCCTTTTTTATCATTTCTCAACCATTGTTGTTTTGTAATTTTGTTTGAAAAGCACTCTCCACTGATCCTTCTTGTCTCATAAGCCTCCTTTATTCTTATGTCTATGTTGCATTCAATCCTTTTATCAAAGTACTCCTTAATTGTTTATGAATCTCTCATCCTTTTCATCTCGAATTCTCAGATCAAATTCATCACTTGAATCCCTTTGACCTTTTCATCTCCCTCATATTTTAGCTTCAAAAAATTCCAGATTTCACTGGTTGTTTTCAGTGTCATTATCCTGTCAAAAATGGTGGGTGAAACAGCTGCATATAGATATGCTCTGGCTTTAAACTTTCTATGCTCCATCTCCTTCTCATTTTTAATTTATGCAACAGTTGGATTGTGTAGAAGAGTTCGAATAATAAAATCTTTTTCATTGGCTTCCCACATATCATTAGCATCCAAGACAGGTTCCACTCAAACAGCCTATACATGATAATTCTTTCTAGTAAACACTAGAGGTGAAAATGCAACAGACACTACTTCTGAATTCATTTTGACAATACTAGGTAATAGAAGGTAATAGAGACAGTGTTTTGGTTTGTGCTTGTTCTCATTGATCCCTCAAGATATAGCTCCAGATACCAATTTGTTGGTTATGTTGCAAGCAAAAGTGCAGAGAGAAAATTGTTATGTAAAAGATTTTTTTTATTCATCAACAAGACACATAATTTATACAGCATAAAAAAGAAAATCGACAGAAAAATAAATTCCTACATGGATAGCATAATAAATAACATAAATGTTCTAACATGGTAGGTGAAATACTCTTAACAACCATATTGGCCCTTTATTGCTTAATGAATAAAAACATAACAACTGTAAAGTCATACTAATTAACAATATAATATTCTAATAACATAATTCATTTTTAAGACTACTAATACTAGCTCAGTGTTTTTTAGAGTTTTCCTTATTAAATTCAAACTTTAGAGTTTGATATCTTAAATATGTATAGTATAATAATAGGATTTGAATGTAAAATTGATGGTACAAAATAATTATAGTGGAGTCGGGAAAGTGAAAGTTTCTTGAACAAGGATATTCTCTATTAATGGAGAGGCAAGTGAATGTAGGAATGGCAACAGGGTGGATCGAGGCCAAGTTTACACTTACCCAAACCTGAATTCAATATTTAAAACCTGAACTCGACTTTGAAATAAGCGGGGTTAAAAATTATACTACCATCCCTGAATCCAACTGAAAACCCGAAACTATTATATATATATATATATGCTAGACATGTTTTCTTCTACCGGTGGCAAACTGCCCAACCATTTTGTTGTTATCTCGGCACATGTTGCTATGTTTTCTTTATTCCTACACATGCTCATATATGTGTATATATAATTGTGTAATTTTAAATATATCATTCGGGTTCGGGGTAGGATATTATTTGTACCAAACCCGAACCTAAAAATTATACTCGGGTAAAACCTGAAGCCGAACCTAAAATTCGGGTTGAACTCGGTCAGGTACTCACAGGTTCAGTTTTCATTGTCATCCCTAAGTGCATCTTTCTCTCTTTATTTTTAATGGCAAAAGTGTAATTTCACTATATTCGAATGGATAGATGTGTCATTCAAAGTTGTATTTCCCTTCGTTTTTTAAAGCACTTGTCTCTCCATTAATGGAGATGATCCTAACTAAAATTTCTTGTAGAAAGCAGTTTAATAGCAAGGGAGAGCTACAATAATGGACACGATCTAAGATAGGCATGAGTAATTATATAAATTGCAGACGGCATTACATGATGTTGTCATGATATTGTAGTTATAGTGACCGTCGTATTACACTGTAATTGTAGTGTGACTCAGAATCACAATGTTGTGGCCACATAGGGTTGCAATGCAACCTCATCAGCCGCATTTGGACTGCATCAGGCTATATCGAATGGCATCAGGCCACAACAGATTCAAAAATATGTTTTTATTCATGAAATAATTCACACTACAATGACCACAATATGCATCATAATGACCTCAATGGCCGCAATCACATTAACCATTACCACAATCGCAATCACAATTTAAAACATCGGACATGACAAAATGAAAGAAATAGAAATCTCAATGAAATGAAGCATAGTTCAAGGAACAAAAGCAAAACTAAAATACTCAACAACAAATTAACAAAATCAAGTAAGAACTCAGGAGAATAAATTCTTAGAAGATTATACTTTTCATAGCATCTTCAATCTGCAACATGGTGGCTAAATACTAACAATATTGAAATTAGGGATAATGGTTGTTTAATATTAAAATACTACTACTTAATGTATTCAGCTAACCAAGTGAGCCTTTGTTTAATTCTTAGGGTCCATTTGCGACTTCGGTTTTAGAAGGGGAGAAAGAGAAAAGGAAGGAAGGCTTAGAGCCATAAATGAAACATTTAATTTCCCTTTTTCCCTTCCAAAATCCAATTTGCGAACAAATCCTTAAGGGCCTTTTTAATTCCTCTTCATTAGCGTCTATTTGTATTTGGACAACATTGAGAGCCACGTAGCGCAAGCCAATGTGTAAATTTGGGTGGACTGCGAAGTTGCATATTGCTAGGAAGCATGAGAAGAATACCAAGAAGTGGACCTGCATTGCCATTATATGTTCATAATACTGCCAATTATGATATTGATTATATTCTCCCAATTGTTTTAAAAAGTTGACACCTTATGATGTGATTGGTTGGTGGATATGGAGAAGGTGCACTAGTTCAAAACTTGTTAGTCAAGTTAAATCATGTTACCTTGACCATTGCATTAGAATATACTTCCCTTCTGCTTAATCAATTTTGTTTTGAAGGAAAAATTAAAGTCTTTGAAAGGAGTTATAAAGGTTTGGAATAAGGAGACTATCAGGTGCCTTGAATCCAAATTGGGCAACTTGGTTAAGGAAATTCAACATTTAGACATCCTGGTAGAGACCTCTACTTTGGACTCAAATCGGATTGCATTAAAGAAGAGTCTGATTGCGGATTGGTGGAAAACGACTAATTGGATGGATAATCTTTTATGGAAAAACTCCACGTGTAAATGGTTGAAGGAAGGGGATGCAAATACTAGTTACTTTCATGCTTGTATCAACAATAGGAGAAGAAAAACCAAATTCATGGTATGTGGATAGATGGGGTTTGGTGTGAAGAATATCCTATTATTAGAAAATGGATAAAAGGTTATTTTTTAGGAACCAATTTGTGAGGTCGGGACTAGATTGAGTGCATTTTAACTGGTTGAATTCTTCTCAAGTCATGTCTCTATATTCCAGAATTTTGGAGGAGGAGATTAGAGAAGCGGTTTAGAGTTGTGCTAGTGACAAGAGTCTGGGGCTTGATGGATTCAATTTCAAATTCTTCTAGGTGTTTTGGAGTTTGATTAAAAAGGATATTATCCTTTTTGTTCAGGAATTCCAGTTGAGTGATAGGATCCTAAAGGTTTGAATTCATCATTTATCACATTCATTTTAAAGAATAAGAATCCTAATAAGATCCAAGATTTTAGATTGATATCTGTTATGGGGTCTTTGTATAAGATTCTTGCAAAAATCTTGGCAGGAAGGCTTAAGGGAGTTATCAGTTCTCTAATCTCCCCTACTCAGTCAGCTTTTATCCATGATAGGAGTATCTTGAATGCTACGAATTCGATTAACGAAATCATTCATTCGACTAAGAAGGATAAGGATGGGTGTTTGATGTTCAAGATTTATTTTGAGAAGGCTTATGATTCTATTGATTAGAGTTTCTTATATTATATGCTTTCTAGGCTTGATTTCTCTGGTAAGTGGATAAAAGGTTGTCTCTCTTTGACCTTGATGTCTGTGTTGGTAAATGGGAGCCCAACAGGGTTTTTCTATATTGTGAGAGGCATATGTCAAGGGAATCTTATGGCCTCCCTCTTATTCCTTATGGTTGCGAAAGGTTTCACAGGTTTGGTGCATATTGCTAGATGTGTTGGGCTAATTGAGGGTTACAAAATTGGAAGTTGTGGAATGGAAGTGTGTGATCTTCAGTTTTCTGATGACACTATTCTTATTTGTAAGCCTAATGTCAAAAATCTTTGGTGCATCAAATCCATTCTCAAGTGTATAAGACTAAGATGGCAACTAAGAGAGAGGTGAATTAGTTGTTTTAAAACACTGATATATTTTTCTGCATAATTCAAGAGTTAATAGCAACGAAAAAGTAATGCATAAAATATTAAGTAAATTTAAGGAGTTAAGGAAGAAGAGAGTAATCAGAGATTTTTATACTGGTTCACCTTCTTGTCCACAGAATGTTACGTCCAGTACTCTTGCAGCACAAGAGATATCCTCACTAGATATTAAGAGTAGTAATTAGAAATTCTCACCCCGAGACTTCCTTGTACCTTACTCACTCTCTAATACCTATGTCACTCTTTGGAAAACAACCTTTCCAAGTGAATCTATCCCCTTTCTTATCACACCCTTGTGAAAGAAAATGTTTTAGCAATTTGAATGAAGAAAACTATAACAATGACAAGGATTGTCTTTACAAGATTTGAACACTATGATTTCTTGCAATCCAGTAACTCTTTATACATTTAGTATTAATGCTCAAAAGATTTTTCAGAAAATTTTGCTTGTGTATGTGAGTTGTTATAAGTTTTATATTAGTTCTTCTTCTGAATTATGAGTTTCAATGCCTTTAAATAAGCTCTCCAATCAGCCATAATAACTCTATGAAAAGGTAGGATATGATTGGAATGAAACCATTTCGTTTGGGGTGAAAGCTGTGCAGTTTGAATCTGAAAAATAATGCAATAGCTCTCAGTAATCAATTACTACATCGATGTAATCAATTACCCAAACATTATGTCCAACTGAGTAACTGATTATCACATTGTGTAATCGATTACTCAAAATGTGTAATCGATTACCTAATCATTATGTTCAACTGGATAACTGATTACCATATTGTGTAATCGATTACTCAAAAGGTGTAATTGATTACCCAATCATTCTGTTCAACTGGATAACTGATCACTATATTGTATAATCGATTAGTCAAAGGATGTAATCGATTACCCTGTTCAGTGTTTGTTGGGTAACTCGTTTTTTACTCATGTAACATGTTACTTAGTTCTTGTAACCTTTTACTTTGTCACAATAACTTGTTACTTAGTATTTTGAAATTTGTTTTCATTTATTCTTGTATTTTTTTTTAAAATCCTCTTGAAAACATTTTGAGTATTACTACTATTTGTATATTGTATAATATAAGGATAGAAGTACGTAAAGACTTAGACTAGAATTTTATTGAAGCTTTATATTCATAAGTATTCTTCCTTTTATTCTTTATGTGATGTTGGTGTCTTCATCAAAATCGTGCCAAGATTAGGAGCAAGATCTTCTTCACATCTCCCCATTATTTATGATGACAAACCAATATCTTCTAGACAGTGTAGTTTTATGAGAGTATCATACTTTGTGATATCATCATCAAGGTCCATGTTATTGGTCTTATAAGAAAGACGTTGAAGCTCAAATTGGACTTGTTGGTTCTGAGCATCAAGAGCACCCATCGGATTAGATATGTAGCCTCGAAGAGAGAATAACTCGTCCATGGTCATTTGATTAGAAGGCATGGCAGCAGATGAAGAAGACTCAACATGATATTTAGAAGGTTGATGTTCAAGACGGTTAGGAGAGACATTTGCAGTTGGATTAGCAGGTACATCCAGTTTATCACTTTCATGCTTATAGAGTCTATCAATGGGATCTCGAAAGAATCCCATTTAGTGGATCACATCCACATCGATATTACAATCATGTGCATCAAGTGTAACTTTGGATTCACTAGCAATGGATACACCAAAATGCTCAAGTATGTTTGTTATGAAGATTGCATAAGGCCAGGGGATGTGAGTTTCTCGTCCAAACCACATTTGTCTCATTACTGTCAAAGCCCAATTGATTGAAAGGTTCTGCTTAAGAGAATACATCAATTGTAGTTTCATGTCATTAATTTGAGAATGATTTTAAAATTTTGGAAGAATGACATAACTAAGAAAGTAATGAAGCAAACGATCTTCGAGATTGAGATTTCTTACAACAAGGATATCTCTACTCTTTACAGTTTCACCTAAAGCATGTTGCTTACGCATTTCAATTTCTCGTTTAGAAAATCTACACATAGAGTAGTAGAACTCTTTCTATCATAATTATCTCATTCACATGCAAGACCGAAATCTATTATGCTACCTTGAGAGGGTATATTATAGCATATTGAAGTGAAGGTCTTAACATCTAAAACAATTTCTTTTCCTTTCACATAGGATGTTAAGCAATTTTTCCTAAAGTTCTAATTGTAGTAAAATACTTTAACAAGTTCTAGAGAGTATGCATTTGATTTCTCAAAAAAATTAAAAATATCTTGTTGCCTAAGTAGAATAGGGAAATGGAAATCTTCAAACTCAAAGTTACTAACATTGCCATACTTAGGAAAAAAATATTGATCTTCCAAGAAAATGCTTTAAGAAGACTTTGCGTTGTTCATCATTGACGAGAAGTCGTGCTAAATCCACAGGATTAACTTCAAAATATTAAGCACCTTGTTTCTTTTGAGACAAACTGGTACGTTGCTTCTTAGCCCTTGATGATGATGTTGGGTATCAGTGGCCTAGGAACACCTAGAAGGGGGGTTGAATAGGTTTAGTGGTTATCGATCACCGCTTCTTGAACTAAAACCCAACTGCTGGAAACAACCCAGTTAATCGATTAACAACAAGGTTTAATCGATTAACTATTGCACAGACCAGAATGATCAGACAAGCAATTTGCACAGTAACTAAAACAAAATGGAATAGATATATTACAAATATTTTTACGCACAATTATTAAACATATGGCAGTAAACAAATATCCAGAATTTCAATTATATATTCAATTTATAACAACAAGAGACTTAAAGAATATAAAGAGAAAAAGAACGGTGCACAAAGGTTTTTTATCCTGGTTCGTTTGTTGTCCACTGTAAACTACATCCAGGCCTCCCTTTCTGGTTTAGGAAGATTTTCTTTCTTCACAATATTGAAATCTGGATACAAACACCAATTCAATTACAAGCACGTAGGACGCTCCTTTCTTGAAATCTAGGACCTCTAAATCCTTGGTTTGACTCTACCCTTCGCCTGAGAAAACCTTTCTCGCGAAACAACCCCAGCCAAGATTCTTGTCCTCAAATCAAGACCTCCTAGCCTTGGTGAAGAACCTCAATCTCTGTGGTGATCTCACACCAAGAGACAAATCCAGAATACACAAAAAACACGTTAAAGTTAAACAGCAAGGTATACTAAGCACAATAATGCTTGGAATATAACATGAAAAAGACTCCAAGATTAACCCTTTTACTAACCACTTAAGCCATCAAGATTCAAATGAGTTAATCAAATGCAGTATACAGATAATTTCTCTCTAACAATATCTAATGCATGAGCATGTGAGCAAGATAAGAATGGATACACAATTATGCAAAAATAGTAAAAATATGATAACAATCAAAACAACATAATTTCTCTCTTCTCGCAGATGCAATCTCTCTTGCAAAAATAGTAAAACAAGTATGCAAAATGCTCTCTAAACAGCCCTATACAATAGAATGCAATGTTATGGTTCTATGAACGTTGCCTCTTATTTATAGCATAGAGAATAGGCGGTTACATTCATTGTAAAACAGTTTAAACAGTTAAACCAGATTTCAGTTATAACAAATAACTGACTAGTTAATCGATTAACAAAGCAACAGAATGACACAGAATATAGTTCAAACAGAAAACACACATTTAATAGAAAAGCAGTTGCATTAATCGATTAAGTTACCACGTTAATCGATTAACTGGAACATTTATGCATATGTTTCAAAAGGTAAACTTCTCATATGTTATGCACAATATATATATATATATACATGTTCTACTAATTATACTATGCCTAATATGCACATATAACATGAATGATAGATTCATGACCATACAATTAACTAGAAGATATGTCTCATGGATATGATATGACAATTAAGATGGCTTAAGAAACTAGCAACTAGGTTCACCTAACCTATACTCACTTACTACGGCACATATCCCAGACTATTTAGATTATAGACTCAAATTACGTCCTAGTCTAGATATGACCAAATGAGCATAAGGCATGTTGATTGTTGAGCCATCTTCAAGCTTTGATAGAACCTTGTCTTCATCAAAACATAGGCAAAGACATGCTAGTGCTATCTTTGACACTTTGCACTTCCGATCTCCCCTTTTTTGATGATGACAAACACTTCATCAAAATTCTTCAATTGTTGATGGATAAGCTTGATGATGAATTTGCAGAATGGTTGTTAAAGGTTGTTTTTCGAAGAACAAAGTTAAAGCACATTGCTTCCTTGTAGTTAAGCAAAAGTATGTACACAAGCTTGTAAAAACAACCTGCAAAAAGCTTTATACAACCTGCAAAATGTATGTAACACAACAAGCAACCTTTCTCCCCCTTTTGAAATTATCAGAAAGATAAATGTATTCAATTCTAGTCAAAAGTTAGGAGAGTTATTATGGTTATGATATATTGTAATTAATCAATGAAATTTGGGTAGGTAACTAATTAACCAGTTGTAAGAAGTTTGAACACATTCACAGTTTTACATCATTTAATCGATTAAGTGAAGGCGTTAATCGATTAAATTGATAGCAGATAGCCACAGAACAGTTTGAAAGGCATGAAGGGTTATGCAGAAGCAAATCAAGTGCGGAATGATTAAGAATTTGATATCAATAGGCAGAATCATTCAATATAATCACATATACCAATCATGTTCAAGATCCATTTCAAGCAAAGTAAAGTGCTATATGCAACATAATTAAAAATCAAGTATGAACGCAATAATTTGAAATCATTTTAACACAAAATGTTAAGTTGTAGAATAGTAGTTCAGTAGTAGGTATAGAGTTATTACAATCCAAATAAAAGCAGCAATGCAATACAAAAGATAAGATCTCAAGAGGAAACAAGGATCAACAAGCTCCATTAGCTAGGAAGACTAAACTAAGGCTCTAAGGTTTCCTATCTAAGGATGAGATGGAGGATTCTGGTTGTTAGGAATCGAAGAGCTACAATCACCCTTGATGAAGACACTCAGCTTGTTGAACTGAGCACACATTCTTCTAGTCTAAGAATCAGTAGTGGTCTGAATATAGTTCTGCAAGGATTGGTAATGATTGTCGATGTATGTATTCTGACGCTCCTCAAAATGCTCCAAATCCATATGATATGAATCCTTAGGAGATTCAAAGTTAAGGTCCATCTTATTATTGAGATGTTGTTCCAAAGCATCCATTTAAGCTTGTCCAAAAGCAGGTTCCTGTGATGCATGTCCTGAATGCTCCCCCTGAGTTGCAGCAAATGGCTCTTGGTTAATGTCTTGATCATCTTCACTAGAAGGATCAAGGTTCGCATTGTTGAAGTCCTCTTGATATTTCCAAGTGTTGCCATACTTGTAGATGCCCATCTGGTGAATTAAACTCTCACCAATCAAGTGATCCTTGTCTGAGCAGTCCATCACTATAGTATCCGAAACATCAATATGTAGATAGTCAATAACTCGGGATATGAAGATACTATAAGGAATTAGTCTTCATTGAGAGGTGGGGACACTATACATGACCTTCAGAATCTCGTCAGGCCAATTTATCATGACGTTCTCCTTCACAGCAAACATAAACCTCAAATCCTTCACGCTAGGTTATGCATGATTTGTGTTTCTCTGAATCAATATGTAGGCAATCAAGTCGTGTAGGAGTCTATTTTCTCCGAATAGTCACCCAGCTTTGGTCAATTCGCCTTGGACATAGAGTTGAGGTCTACGCAAACACGACTTATACATTTCAACAGGGTCAAATGAGTTGTTGTCTGCCCAGCCACAATCACTTAAGCTGGCACCAGAACAAGCTAAACCACCCACATTCATAAAAATTTCTCATTAATTTCGAACAACTTTCCAGCTATCATCGACCAATATTTCCCATATTTATATCTAAAGTTCGCGTAATACTCCCTAACTAGAGCAGGGTCAATATTACCTTTCAATTCTAAGAAGGGGACAGTCCCTTGAGCTTGCAAAGCATGCGGAATCTCGAAGTTATGTTTCTCTGGCCATGTCACATTCGCAAACTGAATGTACGTAGGTTTTCTTCCCTGAAATTTCTACAACCGAGTTTCTTGTAGAATCAATGAGTAGTATGGGTCCCCACGGATCTGCCTTGGTTGTGGAGGTGGCACGATTTTTGGAGCACGTGGTGGACGTTGTGCGGTTGTTTTGATTCTCTTTCCACGTCCTCTATCCATAGAAATCAAACACTGAATCGTGATGAAGGTTTAGAGGAAGGTTGAGGGAAACCTAGGGTAAGGTTTTCAATTTGGGAAAAAACGAATTTCTTGGAAGTACTAGATGAGGAAGATAGTTTATGGAGTGGATATGTAGTGGGGTGATACTGTTTAGGGCTAGGATGAAGCTTGGGAAGATGTTGGACTTGTTCCTCTGAGATTGGAGAGAAAAGGGGATGAATGGGGTTTTGAAAAATGTCCATAAATGCTTTTGTTTCTAATATACTGATGCAATTAATCGTTTAACAGCATCTCTTAATCGATTAACCCAAGTTAAAAAATGCCAGTTTTAAAATTTTTGGCCCAGGTAATCGATTAACTGATTTACTTAATCGATTAAATGCATCAGTTACAGCATTTTGGATGTTTTAAAAGCATGTGTGGATTTCAAACTTAATTGGCTAATTGATTTTACGTTATCACATATATTTAAAGCTTTTAAGCACAAACTCATGGATTATACAAGGAATCCTAAGCATTCAATCATTATTTACAAAGCATTCAAAAGGATCATGGAAGGCAATCACAAAATTATTAATCAAGATAATTTTCATCAAGCATTCCTAGTTCTCTTCGAAGAACATAGAAAGTATCTCGTGAGAGGGGCTTGGTGAAAATATCTGCTAATTGTTTAGATGTTTCAACAAATTCCAATATACAATCACCTTTTTGAACTTGATCACGCAAGAAATGATGCCATATTTCAACATGCTTAGTTCTAGAATGCAAGACGGGATTCTTGGAGAGGTTAATGGCACTCGTGTTATATCTTTTCTAATATAAGCCCAAAGTCCTTAAGTTGATGCTTCATCTAAAGGATTTGAGCGCAACACATGCCAACGACAATGTATTCCGCTTCAGCACTGGATAAAGCAACACACGATTGCTTTTTGTTGTGTCATGCAACTAGGGAGCTTTCTAATGGGTGACAAGCCCCACTAGTGCTTTTGCGATCCAAATTACACCCAGCGAAGTTGGAGTCGGAGTAACCTACCAAGGATAGTGAGGCATCCCTAGGATACCATAATCCCATACTAATAGTTCCTTTTAGATATCTCATGATACGTTTTACAACAATATAATGCGATTCTTTTGGCAAAGCTTGAAACCTAGCACACATACAAACGCAAAACATAATATCGGGGCGGGTAGCAGTTAAATACAATAAGGAGTTGATTATCCCATAGGTGTAGATGCATCCTTACACTGCTCCATATCAAATTTCTTCTGTAATTCTTTGCAATACTTCGAATGATGAATGAAGATGCCACTTTCCATTTGTTTGATTTGAAGTCCAAGAAAGAAGGTCAGCTCACCCATCATCGATATTTCAAACTCCCCCTGCATCAACTCGGAAAACGCCTTACAAAGGATGTCATTAGTATATCTGAAGATGATATCATCAACATATATTTGTACAAGTAAAACATGATTATCTGATCTACTGATGAAGATATTGGTGTCAACCAAACCTCTTTCGAACCCTTTTTCTAGTAGGAACGAACTCAATCATCATACCAAGCTCTGGGAGCCTGTTTTAGGCCATAGAGGGCCTTCTTGAGTTTATATACATGGTTCGGGTATTTGAAGTTTTCAAACCCTGGTGGTTGGTCTACGTACACCTCCTTTGAATATATCCATTTAAAAGGCACTTTTAATATCCATTTGAAAAATTTTAAAGTTCGTGATTGATGCAAATGACAAGAGCATCCTAATGGCCTCAAGTCTGGCTACAGGAGCGTAGGTCTCATCATAATCGATGCCCTCCTCCTGGTTGTAGCCTTTGGCCACTAGGCGAGCCTTATTTCTAATTATTAAGTCAGATTCATCTAGCTTATTACGAAAGACTCATCTAGTGCCAATAACGGGATGATCTTTGGGTTTGGGGACCAAGTCCCACACATTGTTTCGCTCGAACTGGTTTAGCTCCTCTTGCATAGCTATATCCTAGTTTACATCCTCGATGGCTTCATCGATGGTCTTTGACTCTAATTGGGATACAAATGCAACAAAATTACAAATGTTTCGTAAAGAGATATGGGTTACCACCCCCGTAGATATATCACCTACCACTTATCGAGTGGATGATCCTTTTTAGTTTTCCACGCGAAAGGCATTTCCTGATGTTGCTCTTCTACTGTTTGCTCCGGTTCTTGTTGGATTCCATCCATGTCCTGGTATGGCACTTCTTCAAGTGTACCTGAAATATCATCAGAAAAGATCTTTCTCTTCTCTTTTGGAGAAGATTCGTCAAAATGAACATGAATAGATTCTTCTACTTGCATGG
>NW_017716154.1:0-1284 GCF_001865875.1 Lupinus angustifolius
TTTGGTTTTTGACCTTTAAAAATTTCATAAGGTGTTTTTGAAGAAGTATGTGTAAGTAGTATTCTATTAATTACATAACATATTGTGTGAACTGCATCAGCCCAGAAATACTTTGGGACCTTGCTGTCATTTAGCATAGTCCTCGCGAGTTCCTCTAGAACTCTATTTTTCCTCTCAACAACTCCATTTTGTTTAGGTGTATGAGGAGCTGAGAACTGATGCATAATACCATGTTTATTACAGAACTTATTAAATTTACAATTTTTGAATTCTCCGCCATGGTGGATCAAATGTAAATAATCTTTAGGTTAGACTGGTTTTGGATTTGCTTGGCTAGACATTTAAAAGATTTATAAGCACTACTCATTGATGCTAAAAATAAAGTCCAAGTGAATCTAGAAAAATCATCGACAATAACTAAGGCGTAATAGCTCCCACCAAAACTCATAATTTGTGATGGTCCAAACAAGTCCATATGGAGAAGCTCCAATGGTCTAGTAGTGGATATCACATTCTTTTTGTTACATGAATTCCTAACTTGTTTACATTTCTGACACATGTCACAGGAATCCTGAGTTTTAAAATAGTGTTTTGGACGATCGATTACTAAATTGTTTTTCGATAATTTTTCTAAATGCTTCACATGTATATGAGCGACGCGTCTATGCCAAAGCCAAATGTCATCTTCTTTTGAAATAAGACATTTTGAGAAAAGAGAAGTGACATCCTCCCGATTAACCATATAAATATTATTTTAGTCGATACCCGACAAACTTAACATTATTAGATCATACATCATGAATGCTACAATAGTCAGAATCAAAAGATACATTATTACCTTTGTCACATAATTGGCTTATGCTTACCAAATTATGTTCCAAACCTTATACATATAGAACGTTCTCGATTATTGTATGTCCAATCTTCCAAATGCCCAAGATTCTTCCTTTGTTGTTCTCTCCATAGGTGACGAATCCATTTTCTTTCAATGACAAGGCTAGGAATTTTGACTTGCCCCCAGTCATATGTCTCGAACAGCCGCTATCAAGATACCAATTTTGTCCGTGTGTTCAAAGACATGCCTGCAATATAGATCACCTGCTAGACTCAGGTACCCAAATTATATTGGGTCCTTTCTTGTTAGTGACTAGGGAGTTATTTCCCTTTCTTACCCAAGCGTAAACACCACTAGGTATCCCATATCTCCTTATGTAATAGGAATGTGATTTATGGCCATATGTGCCATGGTAATGGCATGTAGGGACTCTATTTTTCTTATTTGAA
>NW_017716155.1:0-13538 GCF_001865875.1 Lupinus angustifolius
GTTTTTCAAGTCCTCGCAAGACTCACAAGTAGTATTTTGACAGAAGTTATTTTTCGAGCAATCGCATGAAACACAGGAAAAAATTAGATCTAAGGTTTCACTTTCTAGTTTTAATTCATCTAATTCTTTCTACAATTGAATTATTTTTTGTTGTTTTAGCAAAATTATTCTTTTTCTCTCGTTACTTAATTTTTCTAATTTTTTAAGTTCTTCATGCATCTCAAAATAAGCATTATACAATATTTCATATGTGGGAGAATTAGAAGAAGAGGATGTTGTGTTAGAGTATACCTCATCTGAAGTATCCTTGCTACTTGATCTACAAGCCTCATCTATTATCGCCATTAAACACATCTTCGCGGTCTCCTCTTCATTTGAGGTGCTTGATGTTGTTTCTTCCTCTGGTACATCCTACACGATGTATGCTTTCTTTGACTTGAAGTCCCGGAGAGTGCTCTTCTCTGAATCAACTCTTTTTAAGTAAGTGAGGCACTAATACTTCATGTGTCCCGGCTTACCACATTCATGGCAAGTGAAGCGCTCCTTTGTCTTGCCTTTCTTGGTTGATTCACGCGCTTCTTTCCTTTAGAATCGTCTAAGTCCTCCTTTATTCTTCAAGAAATTTCCAAATTTTCAAACAAGGAGATTTAGTGTTTCCTCGTCAATGTCTGAATCGGAGTCGTCATTATCTATCTCTTCATTGGGTTGTGATTTTGAAACTTTGAGAGATATTCCCTTCTCTTTGCGATCGGACTCCTCATGCATGGTCAGACGCCCAAGCTCCATCTCATGCTCCTAAAGCTTTCCAAAGAGTGTTGCCAAAGTCATGGAGTCTAGATCCTTGGATTCCATGATTGCCGTCACTTTAGGTTGCCATCTCCTGTCAAGATAGCGTAAGACTTTATTAGTGAGCTCTCCTTTGGTGAACATCTTATCTAGAGCAATAAGATGGTTAATAATGTGACTGGATCGCTTTTGCATATCGCCGATCGATTCACTCGGTAGCATCAAAATAATTTGTATTCGTGAGTTAGCGCGATTAGCCGAGCGCGCTTGACCTCGCTAGTGCCTTCGTGAGTCACTTGTAAAGTGTCCCACATTTTCTTGGCACTCTGACATTGAGACACCTGAAAGAATTCATCATAGGATAGGGTCGAGGTAATAATATTTTTGGCGCGAAGGTTGAACTAGACCTTCTTGCGTCCTCATTGGTCCATAAGCTTTTTGGCTTTTCTTTCGATTCGCCATCCACTAAGTGAAGTGGGACGAAGGGACCACTTATTAGGGATTCCCAAATATCTAAATCAATAGCCTCAATGAATATTTTCATTCGGACATTCCAGTAGGCATAACCCTCGCCACTAAATACGGGAGGGTGGTTAATGGATGCGCCATCACCGCCAAAGAGGTTGGAGGAACCCATTTTAATTCCCTTCGGATCACGAGGATATGGTTGAGCTAGCACGTCGTACTAGCTCTGATACTACTTGTTGGGTATCAGTGGCCTAGGAACACCTAGAATGGGGGGATTGAATAGGTGTAGCGGTTATGGATCACCACTTCTTGAATCAAAACCCAACTACTGGAAACAGCCCAGTTAATCGATTGACAACAAGGTTTAATCGATTAACTATTGCACAGAACTGAATGATCAGACAGGCAATTTGCACAGTAATTAAAACAGAATTGAACAGATATAATACAGATATTTTTACGCACAATTATTAAACATATGGCAGTAAAAAATATCCAGAATTTTAATTACAGATTCAATTTATAACAGCAAGAAACTTAAAGAATATAAAGAGAGAAAGAACGGTGCACAAAGGATTTTAATCCTGGTTCGTTTGCGGTCCACTATAAACTACATCCAGGCCTCCCGATCTGGTTCAGGGAGATTTTCTTTCTTCACAATATTGAAATATGGATACAAACACCAATTCAATTACAAGCACATAGGAAGCTCCTTTCTTGAAATCTAGGACCTCTAAATCCTTGGCTTGACTCTACCCTTCGCTTGAGAAAACCTTTCTCGCGAAACAACCCCAGCCAAGATTCTTGTCCTTAAATCAAGACCTCCTAGCCTTGGTGAAGAACCTCAATCTCTATGGTTATCTCACACCAAGAGACAAATCCAGAATACACAAAACACGTTAAACAACAAGGTATACTAAGCACAATAATGCTTAGAATATAACATGAAAAAGACTCAAAGATTAACCCTTTTACTAACCACTTAAGCCATCAAGATTCAAATGAGTTAATAAAATGCAGTATACAGATAACTTCTCTCTAACAATATCTAATGCATGAGCATGTGAGCAAGATAAGAATGGATACAAAATTATACAAAAATCAGTAAAACAAGTATGCAAAATGCTCTCTAAATAGTCCTATATAATAGCATGCAATCTCTCTTGCAGAAACAGTAAAACAAGTATGCAAAATGATCTCTAAACAACCCTATACAATAGAATTCAATGATATGGTTTTCTGAACGTTGCCTCTTATTTATAGCATAGAGAATAGGCGGTTACATTCGTTGCAAAAAAGTTGAAACAGTTAAACCAGATTTCAGTTATAACAAATAACATAGTAGTTAATCGATTAAGACTCTTCGTTAATCGATTAATGAAGCAACAGAATGACACAGAATATAGTTCAAACAGAAAACACACATTTAATAGAAAAGCAGTTGCGTTACTCGATTAAGTTACTACGTTAATTGATTAACTAGAACATTTATGCATATGTTTCAAAAGGTAAACTTCTCATATGTTATGCATAATATAATACATGTTCTACTAATTATATGATGTCTAATATGCACATATAACATGTATGAAAGGTAATATCTACCATGCTCTAGTTAGGCAATATTATGCAAACTTTAGATATAAGGATGGAAAGTATTGGTCAATGATTACTGGAAAACTGTTTGAGCTGAATGAGGACATTTTTATGAATGTGGGTGGTTTATCATGTAATGGTGCTAGCTTAAGTGATTGTGGTTGACCAAACAACAACTCTTTTGAGTAAGGCATGTTGATTGTTGAGCCATATTCAAGCTTTGATAAAACATTGTCTTCATCAAAACATAGGCCAGTGCTATCGTTGACACTTTGCACTTTCAGATGAAGCCATTGATTGATGTTTTGAAAGATTAGATTTTGAGGTTTGAGAGATTTGGGGATTTTTTATTTAGGTCACTAAACACAAAAATTATGTAATGGAAGTGTTTAGAATTGAAAATGTGATGTAAAATGACTAAAAAATCACACAAATCGGATCAAAATTGAAGTTTTTAGCGCAAAACTAGGGTAAACACGAAAATAGGGGCTTTAGGAAGAATAAGTGACTGAAAAAATGAGGAGGGAAACTTAAATATAGGTTTAAGTAATCAGTTACTCAAAGTGAGTAATCAGTTACTCAAAGTGAGTAATCAGTTACTCAACATAAAAAATTCCCAGTTTTCAAGCAGCAACCTTAGGTAAACGATTACACTGATTGGTAATCGGTTAGTGAAAGTTTTTGCCAAATGTAGTAATCGGTTACTGAAAGTTTCTGCCAAATGTAGTAATTGGTTACTCTCCAGAGTAATCGATTACTGATCCTAGAATTTCGAATCTTCAGGCAAAATGATGCCAAGTAATCAGTTGTTGACCCTATGTAATCGATTACATACCCAAAATTTTGAAAATTGTGAATAAAATTTAAGTACAAGTAGACATAAGATAAATATAATGAAGCTAACATATAATCATGTATAAGTATCTAAGACAAGTAAGCTTCATCAAGTATGTCTAGTTTTTGTCTCATTTTGTAGAAAGGTTCTTTTGCCAAAGGTTTAGTAAATATATCTGCTAGTTGGTCATGAGTATCAACAAATTCTACAGACACATCTTTCTTTTGCACATGGTCCCTAAGGAAGTGATGTCTTTTATCTATGTGTTTGGTTCTAGAATGCATTACTGGATTCTTTGTGAGATTTATAGCACTATTATTGTCACATTTTAGGGGAATGCAGCCTAAGTCTAAGCCATAATCTTGTAATTGTTGTTTAAGCCACAAAACTTGGGCATAACAACTATCTGCCTCAATAGTACTTAGGACAACACAGACTTGTTTCTTGCATGACCATGAGACCAGTGCATTTCCTAATATATGACAAGTATCACCTGTGCTTTTCCTCTCAGTTTTGCATCTAGCAAAATCTGAATGTGAATATCCTACCAAATCACATATACTTCCTTTTGGATACCATAATCCAATGTTGGTTGTGCCCTTTAGATATTTCATGATTCTTTTGACAACAACTAAATGTGATTCTTTTAGTTTTGATTGATACCGTGCACACAAACAGACACTAAAAATTATATCAAGTCTATTGGTAGTTAGATAAAGTAGGGAACGAATCATGCCTCGATACTTTGATATGTCAATGCATTTACCAGCTTCATTTGCATCGATGTATGTACCATAACCCATAGGAGTTGCAATTGGCTTTCAGTCATCCATTTCAAATCTTTTCAGCAAGTATTTGTCATGTTTGGATCGACTTAAAAAATACCATCCTCGAGTTGTTTGATTCGCAATCCAAGAAAGTAATTTAACTTCCCCATCATGGACATTTCAAACTCCTCTTACATCATTGTGTCAAAATCACTACACAAAATCTCATTAGTAGAACCCAAAATAATTTCATCTACATATATTTGAACAAGAAGAGTATGATGATATATTTTCTTAATAAAAAGTGTAGTTTTGACCTTTCCTTTGATAAAACTTTTTTCAAGTAGAAAGTTTGTTAGACGATTGTACCAAGCACGAGATAAAATAAATATAATAACAATGTTACCTATACCAAGGATTTTTCTTCTGATGTTCTTTGCATAGGTAACAAGGCCTTTGTCACTTGAATATAGATATTTTGAATCTCCTCGTGCTATGTGCTTTGAACAACCGTTATTATAATAACACATTTTTTCCTTATGGCTTTCAAGCACTCCTGCAAAACAAATTATAAAGATCTTCTAGGTACCCAATGTGATTTAGTCCTACCGGGTTAGCACCTTTCTCAACCCAAACATATTGGCCAGTTGGAATACCAACTTTTCTAATATGACATGAATTAGGAGTATGACCAACATTTTTACAATAAAAGCATGTGGGTTAACGTTGATGCATCTTTTGTTTAGAATTTAAGAAAGAATGTCGATCAAGATTTTATTTAGAAATATTATGTATGTAATCATTCTTAGTTTTCACAAAGTACTTTTTGTCATACCATTAGTTTTTCGGCAATTTGTGTAGCCTAGACCTCTTCGGTTATTGGTCTGTTTTTTAGTATTTAAAATATTATCCAACTTATGAGTATTGCTATTGAACATATTCATTTCTTGATTTAATGAAACAATTTTAGTGTCAAGAGTATCACATTTTGGAAATTCAATGCACTTGTCATTTGATTTGGATTTTAAAGCATCCAAATCTTTTTTGTACAATTTTATTTTGACTCTCAAGAAGTTCTATAGTGTTTTTCTATTTCATGCATACTTTAGAGAGTCTGATAAAATCTTCATGCAATTCACAAAAAGCATCATGTAACTCATTATATGAAAATGTATCATTTGGTTCAGAGTTACTAACCTCATAATCGTCATTTGAATTGTGTGAAGCCATCAAGGAAATATGTGCTTGCTCCTTAATTTTGAGTTCTACATTTAAACAATCATCTTTATCTTCAAATATGAAATTTGTTCTTCTACGCTTCTTGTCCTTCTTTCTTTTGAAAGTATGATACTTCTGTAGGGCTGGACAAGCACGTTTAAGATGATCTGGTTTTCTGCATATATAGCATGTAGATTTTGGCTTTGATGTTGATGTTTCACTATTTGTTGCAGACTTTGCACTTCTTTACTTCCATGCATTCTTTCTAGAGTTTCCCAAATTTATTTTGATGATTTGCAACTTGACGCTCTAAAAAATTCTTTTTCTCCTAGAGTCGAAGTAAGAACATTTTTGGCTTTAAGGTCATATTGGACTTTCTTCTTATCTTCATCATTCCACGAGCATTTTAGCTTTACTTCCCTTACACTATTAACAACAGTGAAATTTTCATAAGGTCCTTCCTCAATCCCATTCCAAATGTCCAGGCCTTGAGATTCTATAAAGATTCTCATCCTGATTTTCAAGTCATAGAATTCTCCAACAAAACTTGGAGGGCGATTGATGTTGAAACCTTCTCCCAGAAATGATCTTGAGGCCATCTTAGATACAGGATCAGTTTTGAGAATAATTACTCAAAAAAAGAGCTCTAATACCAATTGTAAGACTGAGATGGAAACTAAGAGGGGGGTGAATTAGTTGTTTTAATACTATAACAGATTTCTCTGCACAATTCAAGAGTTAATAGCAGCGGAAAAGTAATGCAAAAAATATCAAGTAAATTTAAGGAGTTAAGGGAGAAGAGAGTAATCAGAGATTTTTATACTGGTTCACCTTCTTGTCCACCGAAGGTTACGTCTACTACTCTTGCAGCACAAGAGATTTCTTCACTAGATATTAAGAGTAGTAATTACAAATTCTCACCTCGAGACTTCCTTGTACCTTAGTCACTCTCTAATACCAATGTTACTCTTTGGAAAACAACCTTTCCAAGTGACTCTATCCCCTTTCTTATCACACCCTTGTGAAAGAAAATGTTTCAGCAATTTGAATGAAGAAAACTATAACGATGGCAGGGATTTCCTTTAAAAGACTTTAACACTATGATTTCTTGCAATCCGGTAACTCTTTATACACTTAGTAATAATGCTCAAAAGGTTTGAAAAACTTTGAAACAACACTTAAAGAAACTTCAGAAAATTTAATCTGAAAGTTAAGAACAAGTTGCACAAAAGGTGTTTTAGAAAATTTTGTTTGTGTATGTGAGTTGTATATTAGTTCTTCTTCTGAAATATGAGTTTTAATGCCTTTAACTAGGCTTTCCAATCAGCCATAACACCTCTATGAAAAGGTAGGATTCGACTGTAATGAAACCATTTCGTTTGGGGTGAAAGATGTGCAGTTTGAATCTGAAAACTAGTATAACAACTCTCAATAATTGATTACTATATTGACGTAATCGATTACCCAAACATTCTGCCCAACTGAGTAACTGGGTATCACACTGTGTAATCGATTACTCAAAAAGTGTAATAGATTACCCAATCATTCTGTTCAATTGGATAACTGATTACCATATTGTGTAATCAATTATTGAAATGATGTAATCGATTATCATGTTCGGTTTTTGTTGGGTAACTCGTTTCTTACTCATGTAACCTGTTATTTAGTCCTGGTAACTTGTTACTTTGTCATAGTAACCTGTTACTTAGATCCAGTAACCTATTACTTAGTATTTTTTTTAAAAATTCATTTATACTTGTATTTTTCAAAAATCCTTTTGAAAACATTTTGAGCATTACTACTATTTGTATATTGTAGAGTATAAAGATAAAAGTACCTAAAGACTGAGACTCTAATTTTCTTGAAGCTTTTTCTTCATTGTCTTTATAAGTATTCTTCATTTTCTTCTTTATGTGATGTTGGTGTCTTCATCAAAACTCTGCCAAGGTCGGGAGCAAGATCTTTTGCACAAGGTGCTTGGAACTAATTTCTAGATTAAAAGTGAACGCCCAAAGGAGTTCTTTGTTTGGCATTTTAGTTTCGGATTCTTTTCTTACAAGTACAATTAATTTCCTATAGTGTAACCTTGGATCCTTTCCATTTCTTTATTTGGTAATTCTAGTTGGGGCTAATCCGAGGAGGCTTTCTACTTGGCAGTGTTTGATTAAGGTGGTGTCAAATAGGCTTGTCTCATGAAAGTGTAAGCCTATTTCTTTTGGAGGAAGGCTTATTCTCATCAATTCAGTGATGTCAAACATTCCTACATACATGTTGTCTTTCTACAAAGCTCCTAATGAGGTCTTAGAAAAAATTATTTCCTTGCAGAGAAATTTCCTTTGGGGTAACAAGGATGGTAATAGAGGTATTTCTTGGGTTGATTAGGATGATGTATGTAAGCCTAAGGAGTTAGGAGGTTTAGGTGTGCGAAATCTCTCGGTGTTTAATAATTTCTTGTTGGGGAAATGGAAGTGGTGGAGAATTATTGATAATGAGGCATTTTGGGTGAACGTAGTTAATTCCAAGTATGGTACTTATTTGTTTAGTTGTACTCCTAATTCCATGTAGAGATGGTGGAAGGATCTGGGAAGAGTGGGCTCACTTAACAAGGTTAATGGTGACTGGTTTACTAAGAATGTGTGGAAGGAAATCGGTGATGGTAACCAAACATTGTTATGGCTTGATACTTAGGTGGGTCAGCAGAGTCTCAAGGAAGTTTTTCCTAGATTATTTTCTCTTGATGTGATAAAAGGGCATTGGTGGCTCAGAATAGTTTCTGGTCGAATGTGTAACATCGTGATTTTTTGTGTGCGATTTATTAATTATTTAATTGAAAAGTGATTAATTTTAGAAATTAATTGGTATTGATTTAGGCTAAACCTAAGTTGAGTTTTAGTCTTTTATTTTTATTTCCTAATTTATGGTAAATTTTCATAATTTTTGAGAAAAAAAGTCTTCGGGCCCAAATTCACCCTAAATTTCACTGAATGTGAGTTTTTAGTTCTGTAGCTCAGAATTGAATTTCGATTGCGTCATTGGCTTTGAAATATTATTTTGACTCAAAATAGATCCAAGTTTGTCCATAGTGCATCTGTATATATTTTTCACTCCGAAATCCAAGTTTCGACGTTCTAAACGTAACTCTAAATCGGGAGATTTTTAATCTTCGGCCAAGTTTTAACTGAAAATAATCGGGAATGATTTTAATCATGATGTTTCATCATATTAGTCATATCATGCATTCATGAGTCAAGCTTGCTCGTTGAGTAAGCAAAAGTACAATCACTTACATAATCCCCTAAATCACTCATCAACTCCTTACACCACTATGATTTTGGTGAACCACTTTGATCTCCCTCCAAATCAGATTTCCCCCTCTATAAAATCAACCCCTTGGCCTTGAGGGAGAACACATTTTTTTCCTCACTTTTCACTTTGTATTATAAGCACTTCTAAGAGATTTCAAGGTATTTCTCTTCTTGTTTTCTCAATCTCTGACACATACACCATTAGATAGTTATCATCTTTTACTATCTTGTTATTGATTATATGAACAACATTGTCATCCCTTGTGGTTGCTTTAGAATGAAATGTGTTGAGATGACCATAGAGTTTTATGGAACCAACTTAAGTTAACTTACTTTAAAGTGGTAAGTTTAACTTAAGAGATCTTGATTTAAAATGTTAACTTTTGATATGGTGTTCTTGATTATGTGATCAACACTATCAACCCTTGTGGTTGCTTTAGAATGAAATGTGTTGAGATGACCATAGAGTTTTATTGACTCAACTTAAGTTAGCTTACTTTAAAGTGATAAATTTAACTTAAGAGATCTTGATTTAAAATGTTAACTTTTGATATGTTGCTCGTGATCAACACTACCATCCCTTGTGGTTGCTTTAGAATAAAATGTATTGAAATGACCATAGAGTTTTGTTGAATCTACATTAGTTAGCTTAATTTAAAGTGGTAATTTTAACATAAAATATCTTGATTTTAAAATATTTTTTTTATGAATGAGAACAACACTATCAACCCTTGTGGTTGCTTTAGAATGAAATATGTTGAAATGACCATGGAGTTTATTGTTCAAAAGTATTGGATCCACTTGAGTTAACTTACTTTAAATTAGTAAGTTTAAATTAAGAGATCTTGATTTAAAGTGTTGACTTTGGTTAAGTAACTTACCTTAAAGTGGTGAATATGACTTAAAAAGTCTTCATGAAAGTATTAATCTGTGTTAAAGTTAAAAGTGCAAGTTTTGTTAAAGTCTTATTTTAAAAAGGATTATTTTCTTAAACAAGACTTTTGATGATAAAGGATCGTTCAAGAATATGTAATCTTGAACCATATGGATGAAAGTGATTGAGTCCACGATAGGTTAAAAGATGTCTTTACCTAAGGGTTATCATGCAAGAATTTTAACTCGCAAACCTACTGAAATGTTCTTGTGTTTATTTTTGAAGCTTCTAAAGTGGGGCAGCATACTCGTTTCGAACTTATCACTAAGGGAACCACTCACGCGACACTCTAAGGTGAGGGAGAATACATCATGACACAGTGGTGTCAGGATATGACATATGGACCTCATAAACTACCTCAAAAGCTTAAAGTTGTCTTGGGTATGAAGAAATCTCGTACTTAATCAACTGTTTTTGTATGTTAGGATTAAGTTCGGCTGATCTCTTATGTCATATCATTTAATTTATCTCTATGTGTGGAGTAATGTTGTGGTTATCCATGGATAAACATTACTCGAATAATTGTAACTAGGATGGATCGACTATCTCTTGAGATATTCGATTTTTCGTATTCTAAAACCCCCTGTCTGATGGTCATAATCGATTACCATGGTTGAAAGTCGATTATCGATATCAAAATCAGAATATTGTAGCTACTGTAAATAGGAGTAATCGATTAACCCTTTTACATAATCGATTATCGATATCAAAAATCAGAATCTTGTAGCTACTGTAACTAGGAATAATCGATTAACATGTAACATAATCGATTATCAATATTCTAAAATCTCCCTGTCCAATGGACATAAACGATTACCTGGTCTAGTAATCAATTATCAATATCAAAAGTCATAATTCTTTTAGCTACTGTAACTAGGAATAATCGATTAACTGTTGGCATAATCGATTATTAGTGTTATAAAATCGTCTGAATGACGGAAAGTATGAGAATGTGAGTAATACAAGATAAAATACTTTAAAAAGGACTGATGTCCCAAAGATAAAATAAATACCTATCACCAGAGCATAAGTAAACATTATTTACCGGTAGTATAGGTTGTTGGTGGTAACGGGATTACTTTTCGTTAAGGGTGAGACCCAAAATGTCATGTTTACCATACAACGAGATCGTTTGACCGTAAGTGGCTTGGCCATTGGGTCATCCAGGATGATTTAGCGATGGTTCATAGTGGTGAGGATATTATTCCTCTTTTATGTTATGATGTAAGATCGGGTCCCACAAGAAGCATTCCTTTGGGAGATGTCTAGGTTAGGTCGATCATGTAAAAATAAATAATGATTAAAAGATTTAATCGGATAACATTAGTTAGTGTACATACTCATTATGAACAATGAATTAGTGGAGAGGAAAGTTACGGGAGACCAATGAGCACCAAGATGTTGAGAGGGATGGTGATGGTGGTGATGCGTCAGCAAAAGCCTAGAGGGAGAGTCTAGGTGAGATCAGTCCCCTGTATTCCTGGATGAGGTATTCTGTTGGATCGGACAGTTCTCATAGCACAAACTACACAATCTCTAACAACCTCTTTTTGCAATCAGGATCGATGAGAGGGATGCCCATAAAGTTTTTGATACGACACTATCCTAAAAGGGACATTTCCATTAGAACAGATCAATCATATATCATTGTGAGGAATAAGTTGATGCGTTCAAATCAGCTTGTTGTGGGACCTATTCTCTCGGTTATTTCTGAATAGTTTATTGAGAGGATATTGGTATAAGGATGGATGAACTAAATATAGCATTCATATATTGAACTCATGGATATTGACCCCCATATCCTAAGTTACGATCATCATTCATCATCTGCATTTATGTATGTGATAACATAGTATGTATGTTATGTCTTTTATGTCTGGATGTGATATTATGTATATTTCGATGTCATCGATAAAAATATATTCTTTAGATGTCTTATTCCATTTCTTTCTGCTTGTATTTGGTACACGTCCTTGTCTAGATGGACAAATCGACACGGATTCAGAGCTATCAATTCTCAATGTCCAGGAAGGGGGCATGGAGAATTGGTGGGGACTGTTATACCTACACATGCCCTTGTGGCCTAGAGCTGGAGATGGTGTACGATGGCACAACTATGTGCTTTCCATCTAACCATGCAGTCATAGAGACTTCTTTCACTCTACCTGGCCGGTACATACTATATCATCCACCTAGTCCTCGACTCCTTGTGGACCAGCTATTATAGGACCACCAATGAAGTGAACGAGTTGGAATGATGTGACATGTTCTACACTGCCAAGGAGATCCGCTCGGCATACAATACTAGAACCGCATGCGTATGCTAGGATAGGGATTAGGTCGCAGGGTTCTGCCTATGATACCATGGAGGAGACGGAATTTAAAGATGACGATTGTGTGGAGTTAGTCCGCATAGAGGACTCTATCGAGGTGATAGATCTCTCTTTGGACTCTAAGCTGAAGGAGAACCCGAGTGCGGGTTCAAGTGCCCCCGTTAGTGTTGGAGGTAGCCGTTAGGAACTACTTACTTTTCCTTTTTGCTTTTTGGGGTTAGGGTATCTGTGTAGGGTACTTTTGTAGTGCTAAAGAATTCAGCGTATTTTGTATAGCTCTAGTTTAGCGATGATTAGATTTCGCCTTGTATTATATACTGACATTTTATTTGACCAAGCAACACCTCATTATACGTGTTGTAAGGTCAAGTCTAATTATTAATGAAGAAGTATTTAGGAAAGTAATGTATCATTTTCAGTAACCGTTAGGTAACCGTCATTGATTTTCTATAGTTTATGTTACTAAGAACATGGTCTCTCGAAAAGAAATGAATATAAGTAAAACAATTTTTAATGATATATTAAAAAAAAAATTCTCATTTTAATGACAATATTCATAAAGTAATCTTCTGGACGTTATAGAATGAGGTTTGGTATTGGTAGATTTAGTGGCAGAGGAATTTATTTGACAAACAAGAGTCCTTGGCAGGAACCTGCTTGACTTTATCCCTCATCATACGTGTAGGAAGGAGGTCTCTGATTCTTGGAGATGGAGGTTAGACACATCAAGATCCTATGTGGTTAAAACCACATATATGTCTCGGTGATTCATAACATCTCTACTTTAGATAATGTGTTATAAAGTGTTGGATTAGTCATATGTCTTCTACTATTTGTTGTTTTGTTTGGATAATTGTTAGACAAAGGCTTCCAACCAAGGATGAGTTGTTCAAAAGGAACATCATTTGTGGGATTGATGACATGATTTGTGTTTTATGCAAGAATCAAGTAGAATCTATGAATCATTTATTTATCTCTTGTGACTTCATTGTGAGTGTTTGGTATGGCTTCTACTCTTGGCTTCAAACTTTGGTTAGTGTTCCTGCATCAATAGTAGAATTGTTCATTCTTCATGATTCTTTTGTGTTTGGTAAAGAATTAAATCTTTAGAGAATGTTGTGGTTTATTATGAAAGTGTGCATGTCAAGAGGAACACTTTGGAAAGCTCTCTTTATAGGTCATGGTTTTGATGAGGACAACTTGTGCTAATAAGAGCTTGAAGATCACCAACAAATCAACGTGCTTAAGTCTTTAATTGGTACTAGGCTCAGACTAGAATCTAGTTTAAGTTGAGTC
>NW_017716156.1:0-9572 GCF_001865875.1 Lupinus angustifolius
TAATACATTGCATGTTGCATGATCGTGTATTAGGTATGTTTTCTGTTATATTTGAGCTTTGTAATAGCTTTATTTTACTCTTGTAATTGTTGTGTAATTGTTGTAATAAGTTAATCTCGTGGTGTCTTATCACCTTAGAGATTGAGTGTTTCTTCATAATTGCTTAGAGTGTAAGAAAAGGAAAGAACAGAGATTCTTTGGCTGGGGCTACGCCGAAAGAAACGTTTTCTTTGTCGGTAGGAAGGGAGTCAAACCATTGAATAGGTTTCTTTATTTTCTTGTAATTTTCTAAGTGTTGTAATTGTTTGATGTGCATGTAAATACATTAAATCGATTATAGTGAAGGAAATCTCCCAAGTCAGCCGGGAGGCCTGGATGTAGTTTGCAGTGGACAGCAAACGAACCAGGATAAAAATTCGCGTTGCAGGATTTGTTTTCTCTCTCTCTTTCTTTATTGTTTTTAATCGATTATTTGGTATAGTGGAATTAATTGATACATTCTGTACTTGTGCTATACTGAATGATACTCTGATATAATATTTGTAAGCTCTGTTATTCGTTCCATTATCGGTTAACTGTTGTGCAATTAATCATTTCTGTAATAGCTTACTGTTTTATGTTTAATCGATTAAGACTGTTGTGTTAATCGATTAAGTTTGTTCTGTTATTCGATTATCTTCATCCTGTAATCGATTAATTAGGGGTGATTCAACATTAAGTGTTGAGTTTCGAAAAGCGGCTATTCTAACCGCTACACCTATTCAACCCCCCCCCCCTTCTAGGTGTATTGTAACCACTGATACCTAACATATTATGGTGTGGTCAATTTGGTTGATGAGGAATGAAGCGGTTTTCTCAAGAAATGACCCAAGTTATGTTCATATTATGGATTTGATCCAGAATAAATCGTGGGTTTGGTTTTTATCATATGTAAACTCTTCTTCCATTTTGTTTCCTAATTGGTGCATTGATCCAAAACTTGTATCAATTTAGTTAGTAAAAATATCTCTCGTTGTTCTCTTGTATTGGGTGTGCACCCCTTGTACTCATTTTAATGTAATTTTCCTTATAAAAAAACTTGTTTTGGTATGTGTTTGAAGTTTGAGATATTTGGTTTCGGTTCTAGAACCCCATGGTCCTTACTCATGACTCATGATCCTTTGGTGTACTAGGTAGTAGAGGTGGCAAAATTATCCATAATTCACAATTCATCCAAATTAAATTCACTCAAATTCTCTCATTAGAACTAATAGATTTAAATGTATATAATCCCATGGATAGTGTTGATAATGGATGGATTCAAAT
Source organism: Lupinus angustifolius (assembly GCF_001865875.1). Lineage (NCBI taxonomy): Eukaryota > Viridiplantae > Streptophyta > Magnoliopsida > Fabales > Fabaceae > Lupinus > Lupinus angustifolius. Next base: position 1,306 of record NW_017716156.1, read on the forward strand.
CCATCCATTATATCCAAAAAAAATAAAAACAAAAATATTTTTTCCATAATGTAACATGCAGACTCAACTTTGCTATGCAAATCCAACGTGCAAAAAATAAACTAATGTTATTAATATCGGACCAAACAGAGTATTGGTATAGTGGTATGGTGGTTCAACCAGTGATTCACTATTAAACTGCATATGGGTGAAGTTAGATATTCATATATTTTATACTAATATTAATGTTAAAAAATCAATAAAGAAGACAATAACTATTTTTATTTAAACTAATTGTTAAAAATGTATATTGTAGACCGTATTTTAGATGTATAGAAAATGTAGTAGTCATGTGTTTGATCATCTATACAAATAATTTGGTAAAAATAAATCATTATCATTAAAAATTAATTTTAAATGAAACTAGTCGGTATGACCGTCACGGTTTAATTGAAATCGCCTAATATATCCGATTTTTACTAGTATAATTATATGGTCGATATAAATATTGTATCGTAGCGGTATTAAGACCGATTTACCTGTTCATTGGTCGACCGATTTTGATATCAGTGATATAAACTACTTTCTTCCTAACAAAAGGATTCATTCAAGATTATTATCCTTTTTGTCAAAGCATTGTTTCAAAAAGATTCAATAAGAATTGATATAATATTTTACGTCATGATTGAGCACAAGAAAAATGCATGATTGTACAATACAGTATCTATGACCTCACCTACACTATTGTCTTTCAAAGCTTTCACAGGTAAATTTAAATATTGAGATTTTTTAGAAAATGTTTTTTTTTTTAAAAAACATCTTTGAAAAAAAATTAAATTGAATTTTAAAAATGCTTTCTTAAATAATAATTTTTAAAAAGATTTTTTCCCTTCAAAAAATGTTTTAGTTCAAATTAAAAAAATGGATTGGATATTCATCCATCCAATCCATTAAAAATGATATATGGATGGAATGAGTGGATTGGAATTCATTGGATACGGATGGATTAGATAGTTTAGAAATGTGATTTTATGAATTTATATGGATTGATGGGTGACTTTCCATTCATCCATTATGATCCAAATTCAAATTCATCCAAATCCATCTAATTGTCACCCCTACGAGGTAGTACTACTACTGTGAATTGATATTCATATGGCATATAAAGAAGGAAATGAGAGAGAAGGAGATAAACTTAAGGGAATAAAGTAGGTCCTGGTGTGAGGAGAGACGTTATATCCTTACACTCACGCATTAATAGACACTTGTGTTATTTTATTTTTTGTTTTCTTATTTATTTTAAAAATAGATAAAAAGTAATTATGTATTATTGTCTAACTGATGTAAAAACAGAAGTTATCTCATCACACAAGAACATATTTTATCCTCTAAACTTAAAGGCATGTGATTTTCATGATTTGAGTTTTTTATGTTGCAGATATATGTATTTTTTTTGGTGTTCTATAAGTTTTACTTGTTAAATGTTATGGGTTATGCAAATGAAAATATGTCCTAAATTATATTATATACCAATAAAAATATGTTATATGAATTAAGAAAATTAAATATTTTTTATGTTTTATGTTTTTTTTTCATTGTCATTGGTTTGAGATATACTTTGGGACAACAAATTCTTATCTATAAGTTATTGGTTGTGGAGTGATTTTTTTGAGTGAATTTAATTGTTTTGGGCGTTTGTTATCGTACAAAAGAATCATAACATATAACATCGATTATCCTTAATATTCAGCATTTCAGCCTAAGATTGATGTGGTTTTCAAAAAGTACAATCTTTTAGTTCTCTACCAGTTTACCTCAAGTTTTAAATTATGGGTTACATTGTGAATAATAATCGAGAAAATGCAGCCTATTCAATTGCAATCATGGTTATGATACGATATTGGAGGTTACCAGATTACCAAAACCACAATATCAACCTCAACTATTGTTGCCATGCTACCTCCCGAGTCTTGTAGGAAAACAGAACCAACTTTTTTTCCTTTTTGGGGTCCTCTAATCACACCTCCTTGTGACTTTTAGCAAAGCCTCCCTATTTTCGAAGTGCAAAAAAGATAAAAATCTAGAGTCATATCAATGTTTTAGTTTACTAACAAAACACATGCCAAAGTTATATAATACATTGATTGTTCCACAATTTCAAAAATCCTGAGTCAGAATTCCACAATAAAACATAACGCCTAGACATGATTAAAAACACAAGTAGCTACAATCCATACTTTATTTTGACACGAACAAACACATCATAATCTAATGTAACAGGATATCAAGTCATAAACATTTCTACCCATGCCAAGATAGGCCTAAGCTGAAACACAAAGATAACTACTAAATATATAATGAGCCAAGGATGTATTGCCTGAGCACCAGCAAGGAATGATTTGCCTCCAGATCGAAACTTGTCGCAGTAAACACAAGAAACGACACGAGACTATCTTGATCTGGTACTACATTCCACCAAACCCGCTAGTATCCTTACCAATCAATCTTTAAGGTTACAGCAGTTACCTGCTGCTGCAACCCAATTTGTGGGCACAGTGATACCATGTCCGTTATTCATAATGTCTGCCAGAGAGACAGATTCAAGATGATTGACAACAAAGCTATCAAGACCTCTCCGGGAATACATGCTTGACACCTCTGCCCCGGAAATATTTGGACTTCTTCCATTAGTCTCTTTGGATGAATTTAAGGTTCCAACCTCAGATTGCAGGACTTCAGAACTCTGAGAACCACAAGACAGCAATTCTTGACCTCCACCAGTTTTATTCGCTTCACTTCCATTTTTACCATTTCCATTATAAGAACTCCTTGTATTTAAGAAGCGACCTCCACATCCTCTTGGCCGCCGCAGTGCATGGAGATGGCGTGATTCATGCATATATGGCTGTAAGAAAAGCACAAAACCCAAATAGGTTAAAGAAAATGAAAAGATACCACTTCACAAGTTGTCAAAACATGTGTCAAATTTGGAAAAAGAAGGAAGTGATTTATCTTTTCAATGAGTAAAGGGATGACATGTTAATGTTTAATACCAGATCTCAATAAGAAAAAGTACATGAGTTTGGATTTTGAGTATAAATTTCTTTCTTAATAAGTTTATTTTATTTTGCAATTTTTAACTACTTCTCTTATAACACATTACTTTTGATTGATATAGTACACAGACACAAGAATAACAGTGATTGCTAACACATACAGCTCAAACAAAGTGCATTTTCACAAATATCTATTGTCTTGGATTTAGAAGTGCATGTCTTTGCACCTTGACAATGATAATGTACCACTCTACCACTTTCCACATAAATTTGGTCAAATATCCTATCACAACTACATTACATAGTTTCAAGGTCTCGTTATATTCATTAGTTAGAGCATGACAAAAAATTTACCCATATAACAGATTATACCTTGCTCCGTTTTCGCAATTTATTCTCAAGTAAAGCTTTTGCACGGGACTGTCTACGTCTCATGATTCCATGGTACTGCTTAGCATTTACATAAGTTGGTCCTTCATCAGATGTCATGTTAAGTGGTAGCATTATACGCCCCTAATTTATTAAATAGAGAAACTTATATGAATTAATAAATAGTGAAATATTTACAGAAGATCAATACATACACAAACTGCAACACAGACTGCATTGTAAAATTTAGTGTCAAGGGTATAAGTTCACTGCATTCCATTTTTCTTCCAAGTTGTGTGTTAATATTGTCAACTCTGTTATCCATATGCATAATATCTTTGATACATTAATACTTGTCATAATTCAATTATGAAGTTTTCTCTTAACATATCTACAAGTTACACAAAGCCTATGTTTCTCTCTTATGTTGACTTTGCCCACAACCTAAAATAGCTTAAAGTCAAGTATCTCATTTACATTATAGGCCGTAGCTATAATACAATGGAAATACGTAATTACAACTTGAAGATGGGAACTGATATATGCAAAGGTTATTGCTATATGGTTAGGACTAAATCTTATGTGGTCTGTTTGAAATTGACTTATGGTTAAAAATTAAACAACCCATCTTTATGTATTTATTGAACCCTTTCTCTTCCTTCACTAACAAGCAATTTATTTACCTTTCTATTTGTTTTGAACCTACTGTTCAACTCAGCAACCTCTACAGGGATATCCAACTGCACTTTTCCAAGAACATCTACATCTCTACATCTTGTGCAGACTTATATTATAATATCTGAATAATGCATATTATCATATCAGTAGATAAGTTACTTTCTCTATCCACTAAAATTGTAACATTTGTCCTATTTATTTTTTTATTAAACATTATATTTATTCTTTCATTAAAATATTATTGACGTATCAGCCTATTATAGATGAATGACAACCTAACTTATATTCTTGTTTAGGAGATATTTTATCATATTATAATATATTCCTCAATCAACTTGATTATAGTTTAACAGGTTTCTATATAAGATGTTATATAAGATGCATAAAAATATGACATTTTATTAAAATGTTGTTTACATGTCAGCGTGAAGGAACCTAATTTATCTTTTTATATTATGAGATATTTTATCCTCTTCTAATATATTCCTTAATCAACTTGATTATATTTTAACAGATTTCTATATAATATGCATAAAAAGACTGACATGATAGCTGTAAATTAATTTCTGCCTTTCTCGTGAATGTATTCTATACACAGATCAAACAAAGCCCCATGTAAACATGTCAATAGAATTGCACTAGTTATAGATTAAGTTAGTTCAAGTAAAGACTAACCGGAATTTGAGGTCCATGAGTTGAGAAGAGCCCATAAAATTGATCCAAACAAGGATATGTTGCATATATCTAGCAAGGAAAAGATACCTAACATAAGAAATTTATATCCAGAAATAAAATACTCAACATCATAGGGATCATTTTATGAGAAGCTTTACCATAGGCTGGCTAAACCCTAGCTCAAAACAATTGTGGGACTCAGCAAGTGATGACTGCATTGATAAGGTTGCCCGAGGATTATGTTCAACACCTAACATTTTATAATCATCTGAAGAAGAAATATCTGATATGTTAACCACAATAAAGTACATGAGTAATATATACCAAAGTATGTCATTTCAAAAAGTTGAAAATGAATATATTTTCTACCATCATTTGAAGACACCAACAAATTTATGGGAGGCTTGAGCATAATTTTAGAGTATGACTTTATCTGCATAAGCACATTTTATTTGTGGGATAACTGGAGCTTATTTATATAATTTGATAATACTTTTTAAGAGAACAATGTGTTTATGAAAATTTATAAACATTTAGGTTTAGTTTGTGAGTTGGATTTTGGAAGGGGAATAACTGAATTTTAAGGCTTCATAATCATCTCATAAGTATATTTCATGATCCTGAAGCCTTGTTTTTTCTCTTCTTTCCCCTCCAAAATCCAACTCGCAAACGAACACTAAGAGTCTGTTTGTGAGTTGAGTTTTAAAGGAGAAAGAAAGGGAATGAAAGACTGTAGAATTATCTCAGAAGTGTATTTCATGATCTCAGGTCTTCCTTTTCCATTCTTTCCCCTTTGAAATTCAACTCACAAACCTTAAGAAAAGAATGAAGAGGAGAGGAATCATTCTCTGTGCAGACATTGGCTCATCATAATATACAAATGATCTAAAGCCGCAAGGACAATTTTATCATTTATCTCGATTTCTGCTTCAGTGTATGTAAAAATGCAAGTGAGTGCATCCTGTTGGTGCATCTAAACTACTAAGTATTATGAAATGTTAGCATGTTCCAACTCATCCATTAGTTGTTGAGTTATAATGACATTCTACTTGAAATTAATTTCACTGAATCTGTTAAAGGATAACATCTGATTGGGCTTGAATGACATTTTCCTTGAGGGTAAAGCAGATTTTGGAAAATGCACTATCCCCACAATTAAATGTTACTGTTCACTCTAATGTATTCCTCCTATAGTATATTTACTAATAATGTTCATCATATAGCAGAAGTCTCACAGGAGGTACCCTTGGATAAAGGTTCCACAAAATCCTTAAAATTCAACCTTACTTAAATACTGCAATTCTCTCATCTGGGGTATTATTTTTTCTGGGGGATTCCATTTGATCGGAAAGAGAAGATAAGAAGAGAGAAATATGTAAGTAAGAGATTGAAAAGAGATAAATATGTAAGAAAAAGATTGAAAATAGAAAAATAGATGAGAAATAGAGTAGATTTTTGTGCTGTTTGATTTTAGATAAAAAGAAGAGAAATAGAGGAAAGATTTCTCTAAAATCTCTCGAATAGAAATATATTATCCCTAACAATGTTGCAAATCTTGTCACACATCAATTAAAACATGCAATGTCAATTAATTTTTTTTAAATATTTATTATTATTTTTTGTTTTTAATTCATTAATTGATACGAGACATAATTTGAGACATAATTTAACTAATCTTCGTTTCATTTTCTCTTCACATGAGAAGAGAAACAAAATAGATGGGTATCTCCACTTTTTTTTCTTCTCTCTTCTCATACTCTCCTCTAAACCAGAGGAGAGAAAGTGGTCATTTCCCTTTAATTTCTCTCCCCTCCTTCTCTCCTATTTCTATTTTTCCAAATGAAGCATAAATTTTTTATCTGAAATATTCTAGATGAACATAATTTTTAAATTACATATAGTGGTACAAGTCAGTTAGCACAAGATAATCACACCTTAATGTGAGTATATTAACTTTGAAAGACTTGCTGTAAAGTTTTGATGTTTTTTCATATGTAAAAATATAATCAATTTCTTTGTGGTCATGGTTATCCATCATTTTGAACAATAAACTCTTTTTTTGCATATTTTCCTTTATGTTAAAAAAAGTCATCATATCCAAGTTATTAATCCATGTCCTATTCAATAAATAAATAAAATCCAAAAGTTGAATATAGAAAGATATGCTGCTCTGCCATGCACAGCTTAACATTAACTATGGACAGCCACAGTAATCTTATCATGGATTATATTCTTAGAAAGGAAATTAAAAGTTGGGAATTAAAAAATCACGCTGAAAGCAGTGACGGGGGGAGGCTTTCTAAATCGATTGGAAAAAGAAACTAAAATTGACAAATGAAAAACTTAGACATAGAGATGAGGATATTGTTAGGAGTTCCACATTGAATAAAATAATGAACTTAGTGTGGTAATTAAGTCATCAGACTTTCCTACATAATAGACTAGTCTTTTGGGTTAGACTCTCCTCACATAAGTCCTAACAATTGATGTTTTTATTGAGAGTTGTGTCACGGAAAGGCTACATACAGGCTGGATTAAGATAGATTAGTAAATACTAATAGATCAATGAAACCTCAAAAGAGAGGGGACTACCATCAGGTCAGTGTCAATACAGTGAAAACCACCATGAGTGTTAGCCCTTAAATGGTGATAATGTTAGAAGTTTCATATTGAAAGTAAAATAGCAAACTCAATATGAGACTCAAGCTATGAGACTCTTCCACTTAATAGACTAGTCTTTTGAGTTAGACTTTCTTCGTATACTTAACTTTTACTATATATTTTTATTAAAATGTTTCATTCTATAACAAAATAAAGTTGAAGGAGATATCAAGAGATGTAGCAAATTTTGTCTATTTGGTAATTGTTATATATATTTTAGATTTACATTATTTTTTTTAGGATTTAGTTACTTTCATTTAATTTGAATTTATATATTTTATGTTTATCTTATTAGTTATTATTTGTATTATTATTATCTTATTATTTGTACAAGTTTTTATCTATCTAACAAATCCTTTTGAGTGACTCACATTTTTACTTTAAACATACCTCAACTTCTACCCTAATCAAATTTAATATATGTTTGATTATGAGGCTAACCATTCAACTCATTCTTTTAAGTTACATACACATCGCTGTAAAACTTCGAATACTTCTTTGATTATTAAAATATTACTGTATGTAATCTGGACATCCTAAAGTTGCTCCATAGCTGCTCTGGAAAAAAAATTTGGTAGTCAATCCAATGGTACGAGCCCCGAGATGTTGAGAGGGACGACAATGGCGGTTATTTTTCAGCAAAGTCTTAAGGGGGAGTCTAGGTGAGGTATTCTGTTGGATATCGGACAGTGCTCATACGCAAACTAGACGATCTCTAACAATCCCTCTTTGCAATCAGGATCAATGAGAGGGATGCCCAGAAAGTTTTTGATACGACATCGTCCTGAAATGGACAGTTCCGTTGGAATAGATCGATCTTATATATATATATATATATATATATTTATA
>NW_017716157.1:0-615 GCF_001865875.1 Lupinus angustifolius
GATGAGGATGAGGATGAGGTTAGGACGTGAATGAGCTGGAGGATAGGATGAGGAGGAGGATGAGGTTAGGATGAGGACGAGAATGAGGATAGGATGAGGATGAGGAAGAGGATGAGGATGAGGATGAGGACGAGGATGAGGATATGATGAGGATGAGAATAGGATGAGGATGAGGATAAGATCGGGAAGAGGATGAGGATGAGGAAGAGGATGAGGATGAGGATGAGGACGAGGATATGGGTAGGAGGAGGATGAGGATGAGGATACGAGGAGGATAAGGATGAGGACGAGGATGAGGATGAGGATAGGATGAGGATGACAATTTGGAAGAGGATGAGGATAGGATGAGGATGACCAAGAGGATGAGGACGATGATGAGGATAAGAGGAGGACGAGAATGAGGATAAGATGAGGAGAATGAATAAGAGGATGACGATGAGTACGAGGATAGGATGAGGACGAGGATAGGATGAGGACGAGGATGAGGATGAGGATGAGGATGAGGATAAGGATGTGGAAGAGGATGAGGATGAGTTTGAGGAAGTGGATAGGTTGAGGAAGAGAATGAGAATGAGGATAGGATGAGGACGAGAATGAGCATAGGATGTGGATGAG
>NW_017716158.1:0-739 GCF_001865875.1 Lupinus angustifolius
GAGGATGAGAATGAGGATGAGGATGAGGATGAGGATGAGGATGAGGATGAGGATGAGGATTGGCATGAGGATGAGGATAAGGAAGAGGATGAGGATAGGATGAGGACGAGATTGAGGATGAGGACAGGATGAGGACGAGGATGGGTATTGGATGAGGATGAGAATAGGATGAGGATAAAGATGAGGATGAGGATAGGATCGGGATGAGCATGAGGATTAGGATAGGATCGGGATGAGGATGAGGATGAGGAAGAGGATAGGATGAGGATGAGGATGAGGAAGAGGATAGGATGAGGATGAGGATTAGGATGAGTATAGGATGAGGTTGAGGATAGGAGGAGGATGAGAATGAGGGTAGGGTGAAAAGGAGGATGGGGAGGAGGATGAGGATGAGGAAGACGAAAGGATGAGGACGAGAATGAGAATGAGAATGAGGATAGGATGAGGATGAGGATGAGGATAGGATGAGGATGAGAATGAGGATGAGGATGAGCATACGATGTGGATGAGAATGTGGAAGAGGGTGAGGATGAGGATAAGGATAGGATGAGGAAGAGGAAGAGGAAGAGGATGAGGATGAGGATAGGATGAGGACGAGAATGAGGACGAGAATGATGATAAGATGAGTATGAGGAAGAGGACGAGATGAGGATGAGGATAAGGATGAGCATGAGGATGAGGTTAGGACGAGAATGAGGAGGAGGATAGGATGAGGATGAGGATAGGATGAGGACGAGAA
>NW_017716159.1:0-458 GCF_001865875.1 Lupinus angustifolius
GGAGGATGAGGTTAGGATGAGGACAAGAATGAAGATGAGGATAGGATGAGGACGAGGATGAGGACGGGATGAGGATGAGTATAGGATGAGGATGAGGATGAGGATAGGATCGGGATGAGGAAGAGGATGAGGAAGAGCACAGGATGAGGAAGAGTACAGGATGAGGATGAGGAAGAGCTTAGGATGAGGATGAGGATGAGGATAGGAGGAGGATGAGAATGAGGATAGGACGAAGAGGAGGATGAGGAGGAGGATAAGGAGGAGGATGTGGATGAGGAAGAGATGACAATGAGGACGAGAATGAGAATGAGGATAGGATGAGGATGAGGATGAGGATGAGGATAGGATGAGGACGAGAATGAGGATAGGATGAGTATGAGGAAGAAGATAGTATGAGGATGAGGATGAGGATAAGGTTAGGATGAGAATGAGGAGGGGGATAGGATGAGGAGGAGGAT
>NW_017716160.1:0-577 GCF_001865875.1 Lupinus angustifolius
GACAGGATTAGGACGAGAATGAGGATGAGGACAGGATTAGGACAAGAATGAGGATGGGGATATGATGAGGACAAGAATAAGGATGAGGATAGGATGAGGAGGATGATTAGGTTAGGATGAGGACAAGAATGAGGATGAGGATAGTATGAGGACGAGGATGAGGATAGGATCGGGATTAGGATGAGGATGAGGATGAGGTTAGGATGAGGATGAATATAGGATGAGGATGAGGAAGAGGATATGATGAGAACGAGAATGAGGATGAGGATAGGATGAGGACGATGAGAATGAGAATGAGGATGAGGATGTGGATGTGGATTAGGATGAGGATGAGGATGAGGATGAGGATAGGATGAGGATGAGAATGTGGAAGAGGATGAGGATGAGGATAAGGATAGGATGAGGAAGAGGAATAGGATGAGGATGAGGATGAGGATAGGATGAGGACGAGAAAGAGGATAGGATGAGTATGAGGAAGAAGATAGTATGAGGATGAGGATGAGGATAAGGTTAGGACGAGAATGAGGAGGGGGATAGGATGAGGAGGAGGATGAGGTTAGGATGAGGACGAGAATGA
>NW_017716161.1:0-345 GCF_001865875.1 Lupinus angustifolius
AGAGGATAGGATGAGGATGAGGATGATGATGAGGACGAGGATATGGATAGGAGGAGGATGAGGATGAGGATAGGAGGAGGCTAAGGATGAGGACGAGAATGAGGGCAGGATGAGGATGAGAATGGGGAAGAGGATGAGGATGAGGATAGGATGAGGATGACCAAGAGGAAGACGAGAATGAGGAGGACGAGAATGAGGATGAGGATGAGGATGTGGAAGAGGATTAGGATGGGGATAGGATCAGGATCAGGATGAGGATGAGGCTGAGGAAGAGGATAGGATGAGTCTGAGGATGAGGATGAGGATAGGATAAGGAGGAGGATGAGGATAGGATGAGGAGGATGA
>NW_017716162.1:0-483 GCF_001865875.1 Lupinus angustifolius
ATGAGGAAGAGGATGAGGATGAGGATAGGATGGGGATGAGGAAGAGGATGAGGATAGGATGAGGACGAGAATGAGGATGAGGATAGGATAAGGACGAGAATGAGGATTAGGATAGGATGAGGACGAGGATGAGGACGAGTACAAGATTAGGACGAGAATGAGGATGAGGACGAGAATCAGGATAGGATGAGGATATGATGAGGGGTAGTATGAGGATGAGGATAGGATGAGGACGAGGTTGAGGACGAGTACAAGATTAGGACGAGAATGAGGATGAGGACGAGAATCAGGATAGGATGAGGATATGATGAGGGGTAGTATGAGGATGAGGATAGGATGAGGACGAGCATGAGAATGAGGAGGAGGATGAGGTTAGGATGTTGACGAGAATGAGAATGAGGATAGGATGAGGATGAGAATGTGGAAGAGGATGAGGATGAGCATAAGGATAGGATGAGGAAGAGGAAGAGGAAGAGGATGAGG
>NW_017716163.1:0-431 GCF_001865875.1 Lupinus angustifolius
AGGATGAGGACGAGGATGAGGATGAAGAAGAGGATGAGGATAGGATGAGGATGAGAATGAGGATGAAAATGAGGATAGGATGAGGACGAGAATGAGGATGAGGATAGGATGAGCAAGAGGATGAGGATGAGGATAGGATGAGGTTGAGAATGAGGATGAGGAATAGAATGAGGATGAGGATAGGTAGAGGATGAGAATGTGGATGACGATAAGGATAGGATAAGGAGTAGGATGAGGATGAGGAAGAGGACGAGGTTAAGATGAGGATAGGATGAGGATAGAATGAGGACGAGAATGAGGATGAGGATAGGATGAGGACGAGAATGTGGATGAGGATAGGATGAAAATGAGGATGACGTTAGGATGAGGACGAGAAAGAGGATGATGATAGTATGAGGATGAGAATAGGATGAGGATGAGGATAGGATCGG
>NW_017716164.1:0-8482 GCF_001865875.1 Lupinus angustifolius
CTGTGTTTATGTGAGAAGCCTTGACGATGGTTCATTTATTTTTCTATTACTTTATGTAGATGATATGTTGATTGCTGCTAATCATTTGAGTGATATCAATGAGCTGAAAGTCATGCTAGGTAAGGAGTTTGACATGAAAGATTTAGGGGCTGCACGAAGATTCTTGGGATGGAGATTCACAGGGATAGGGGAGCTAGAAAACTATGGCTCTCCCAGCAAAGCTATGTTGAAAAGATCTTAGAGAGATTTGATATGAGCAATGCTAAAGTAGTGAGCACTCCATTGGAAAATCACTTCAAGCTTTCCTTAGATCAGTGTCCGAAGACATATGAAGAGAAGAAATACATGCCAAAGGTTCCATATGCCAGTGAAGTGGGATGCTTGATGTATGCTATGGTTTTTACTAGACCGGACTTGGCACAAGCAGTTAGTCAAGTATGCAAGTACATGTCGAAACCAGGGAAACAACATTGGGAAGCAGTCTAATGGTTTTTCAGATATTTGAAGGGGACTACAGGTCTCGGTATCATGTTTGGCAGCCAACAGAGTAAGCCTTCAGCTATTGGTTATGTTGATTCGGACTATACAGGAGACTTGGATGATAGAAGGACCACAACCGGGTTTGTCTTCACCCTTGCAGGTAGACCAATTATGTGGAGATCACCAGTTCAGTCTGTTGTTGCTATGTCTACAACTGAAGCAGAGTACATGGCAGCTGGTGAAGGAAGCCCTGTGGCTTATGGGGCTAGTAAATGAGTTAGGCATTGAGCAAGGTGGAGTTCCAATGCATTGTGACAGTCAGAGTGCTATCTTCTTGGCCAAGAATCAAGTGTATCATGCTAGGACCAAACATATTGATGTGTGATTTCATAAGATTAGAGAGTTGGTAGCTTGTGGGCAGATACTATTGCAGAAGGCTCACACTTCAGAAAATGCAGCTGATATGTTAACCAAACCGGTTACTGTGGACAAGTTCAGGCATTGCCTGAGCTTGTTGAACATTCACTGATGATGGACTATGGAGCGCCCCCAACCCAATGGCGGAAGATGGAGATTGATGATATTCGCCAAGGTGGAGATTGTTGTGCAATGACTCATATCTCTAGATAACAGCAATACAAGTTATGAGCTTGGACTGATGTAAAGGATTGGGGTAGAGGGCTATATATTGATGTTATGTAAACCTAATGTAATAGGGAGAAGAATAGTAAAACACTAATCCTTATTCTCTAATAATATATAGTGGTAGCTGCTCAACGCTCTCGGGGACGTAGGCACAATTGGCCGAACCTCGTTACCAAATCTCTTGTGTTATTCTCTTGTCTCTATACTCTTTACTATTTGATTGTTTGCTTGTTCCCAACAGTTTCAAATCATCAAACACTAATACAGTAACATATATATAACAATTTAGTAAGTAATAACGTATATAACACCAACATAATAATAATTTAGAAACATATATAACACTACAATTCATACAAAGTTGATATTTAAGCCACAAAATTGGTTGAGTAATTCAAACAACAATATAACAATATTCGCTAATATATATTGCTATAATATGCGTCTCAGTTAGGTTTCAATGATTCATAGATTTCTAAAACCATGAACCGAACATAAATGCTTCCTTAAAAAATAATCAAACCGAATTGTGAAGCCGAACCACATTTTATGATATAATTCGGTTATACTAATTTTGTGGTTTAAACCGGAATCACTTACCCTCATAGTTTTTAATTTGAGAATATGTGTAACCGGTAAAAACAAAAGGGAAAAGTAAACTTTATGCCTTTTACAAGTAGTTAATATCAATTAATTTTTTTCCTAATTACTCTTTATACTTTACCTATTGGTGAATTTGGTCCCTACATAAAGATAATGTTAAATTAATATCGATTCTTATATATTTGTTATTTAATTTTATTTTATATATATATACAAGTTTTTTGTACTACCAAGGGTATCCCCTCATCTTTTGAGTAAAGAACTAATTCCTTTCGAGGTTCGTGTCTATGCCTCCCAACAAATATCGCTCACAGAAATCGAACCCTCGACCTTGGGGATCTAGTAGGGTCTTACACAACTAGATCAATGGTAATATATATACAAATGTTACTATATTAACAAATTTTAACTTTGAAATTTTCTATCTTCTTCTCAATCAATATTTTATTTTGATGACGGTTTCATCTAGATATTAATGTTAGCTAACCTATATTGTTATTAGTGACGGATGTTGACATAAAGTCTAGGAAGGGTAACAAAATTTAATTACAATTTAGAAGAATACATATTTGTCTCAAAGGTTCACTATCAATAAAATATAACAATGGTTAGTAATAAAATATATTAAAGAGAATTGTACATTCATTTAATATACATAAAATCACCCATGATTGAATTAGATATAATTTTTTTAGTTATTTTCTTTTCAATATAAATTATCATATATATAAATATCAGTCGTTCATCTTGTTACTTAATTTTATTTTGATTGTCATTGTTGCTGAAAAAGTTCTTTTTATAGTATGTTTAGAAACTAGAAAAGTTAAAATAAAATAGATGAGTTAATCAAACAAATAATATGCATTCACCACCCTTGTTTTTGTTAATTAATTAAAGTATCAATTAATTATATATGAAACTAGAAATTAGGAAACAAAATTTTTTATATTGTACACAAATTATCTTAGCACATTTTGCAAATATGTTTTTTTTTGAAGAACAAGAAGCTTTACAGTTTCTATTACGTGAACACTTAATTTAAAATACCACAAATTACACGCCAATCAAAACTCTTAGGTATTTAAAATGAGTGTTATGTTTCAAAATACATTCCCAACTTAGTTGTACCTTGTTTGGTAGCCACATCAATAGTCACTTTCAGATTCAATAAAAATACAATAGAAACACAAAACATGTTGGATTGTTGAAAAAATGAAAAAAATGGACCAACATACTAATACACAATAGAAACCACTTCTAATTTAACTTCGAATTGAGAAATTATGACTATGAGCCTATGATTATTATCATATTATGTCAAAAAGCACGAATTTATACACATATTTCTTCTAAATGATGATAAAAGGATGAAGTCCATATCTTCAAAATGACTAGCATACTAATGCATCAGAACATATCTTAATCCTCCCCATAATAAAAACTTATAAATTTTTTTAGGGGTAGTTGCCCTCACATGTCCTACAGATAATTCGCGATAGCTACTTGCGATCTCCTTGTTGACCTACTTAAGGAGGTAGTTTGAATAAGACTAGTAAAACCATATACCTCTACTATAGGAATGATACAATGTCTGAACAATACAAACTATACTATAAAGTTGAACACGCCATCTAAACATTATGGGCTAGCATCTGTCATGCGACGAGTACATGCCTAATATACGGTTGCAACATCTTGGACCAGTGACCTGCCTTGGACAAAGTAATCTGCTAGTAAGAGCTTAGACAGGACAATCCGACATGGATAAAGTATCCCATGCCAGTCTGGGTATACATTGCAAGATGGGTAGTCATGATTAAAGCATCCCACTATGGAGTACACTTCACTCAACCTTTCGGTAAATAAAAGTATCTCTTTTATAAAGAAGTTAACTTACTCACTTACACTCTCAAACTCTTATACTATCATTCTGCCTTTTATCTACATACCTTTGTTTATACTTACTTGAGGGTCAAAGTATATTTTTAGGTATTTACCCAAGACATTCTAAGTCCAACTCTTGCTCAAATTCAGTAGAGATATATCAAACCTCTATCATATCCGCCCGCACATACGAACACATATGATATGTTAATTTATTGCATAAATAAGTTATTGAAAGAACATTCTTCTCTTAAATATATAACAATATAAATGCATCGTTCATTCAACTTTTAGTTACAATGTAAATACAAGACGATGAAAAATGATACTTTATTTTAGGCCAACAATGTTGTCTAGTATTGTCAACTTATGTGTTCAAAATAATGCTGCTGAGAACTTGGCTAGAGACAGTAATGGAAATATTGCACACACACAACATGATGTTGCGATCACTTGAAATAAATCCCAGGCTTCTAACTTTTTATTGGGTTATAAGCCCAAGCATTAACTGCACATACCCCATATGGTAAATTAGTGTTCCTTTTTATCCATATATAACCATCCTTTCCCCAATCTTTTCCCCATGAATTCTTCACAATCCAGTAATCAACACCTTCTTTGGAGCGATCATAACCCACAATTAACATAGAGTGATTTACATCTGTAGTATTCTTGCAGTTACGACCATCAAAGATTCCCTGATTATTGAGGCATAGGAAAACAAATCAATAAATTGTGATATTCTAGTCTTATATGATGAATAAGTTATAGATTAAACAACATTGATAAAGACTTACAGAGTCTTTAGTGTATTGTTTCATGTCTGTTGCATCTACACTCACACTAATGGGCTGAATAGCAGTAGCACTCAAAAGTGCAGCGTCTGATTGTGCTACTTTTGCAAAGCTAGTAATGGTTGCAATATTTCCAACCTAAAAAGTAGGAAAACAAAGTTAAAAAATATAACAAAAATAACTTACGATGAAAGCAATAGAAATAAACCGGTATTTTTAAATTGCAGTTATAGTTACATGATGTTTTCCATAATTACAATAAATTATGGGTAAATATGGTTGATGCAACCACACTTGTGGTCGCAATACCGTTACAAAGACTTACAAAACCTCAATATTGCGGTTGTGATTGTGGGTGTGGAGTACAATTTAAGACAATAATAGAAACTATAATACCTTTGAAGCTTGACAGGTACCCTGTTGTGCTTTATATGGATAAACAACATCTGAAGCAATCCCACCATTCTTTATAACCCAATTCAATGCATTAGTTACCTTTCCAGTTATACAACCTTGGCTTGCACTGTCACAATCGACAAGCTCTTGTTCCGAAAGACTAATAAGATTCTTGGTGACTATTGCATTTATTCCTTCAATGGTACCCACAGCTGAGAAGGCCCAACAACATCCTAATAACATGAATCAATTTGTTGCATCTCATATTTAGTAACCTAATAAATTTGAATGCATGTATGTGCACTTAGTTGAAGAGATTCATTCAAGTATATTATAATTATTTTAATTCCAAACAAACTATCATTATTTTAAGTAAATAATTCGAGTAGAGGAGGGATAAGTTGAACTAAATAATTCGCGAGTTCTAGACCAAACCAATTAGAGTAGAGGAGTCGAATCAATGAGTTCGAGAAATACAATCAAGCATAATTTGAGATGGAAACATAGATCGAATGACCCGATACCATGATATTCTATCGTAAATTATATTCATTGATAAAACAAAGTAATTCTCTAAATTTTTCCTAATCATTTCATCTATGATTTTTATGGTCTCTCTCTTCCTATAGTGAGATATATTTTATGGGAATGATAAATTTATATGAGAATAAGAGAAGGGAATACAACCATTAGATACAAGATAAGAAAGAGTGCCAGTCACACATTGGATATGAAGGGATGAGTCACTATGGCAGAATTGCAAAATAGTGACACTTAAAACTGATATTTAATAGCGCTTTCGGACCCTGTTTATGAGAGCAAAATAGAATGTAGTGCTACATTCAACAACGCTGTATAAAGTGACGAATCAACAACATTTGATTGAGAAAGCGTTGTTAACTATGCAACATTCAACAATGCTTTGTTAAGCATTTCAACAACGCTTTCTCAAGCAAACATTATTGATTATGCTACACTCAATAATGCTTTCTCAAGCAAATATTATATAATATATCAAATCTCTACTTTCTATTGCGTTTGCTAGAGCAAGCGCTGTTGACTCTTATAATAGTACTTACCATGCCTCGATCGCGGGCAGGTCCAACAAGAAAGATTAAGATCAAGGTTTGCATAAAATTTATGATATGGAAAGAATTAATCTTGCAAACACAACAAACTTACCACAAGTACTCTCTTGATTCTTAACTGCAGTCACAGCTCCTTTTGTCCTCCAATCTAAGGACGAAGGTACCGAAATATATGATAAGTCATTCAGCTCAATGTCATTTTCTGTGGGCATGCCACTATCTGTGAGCATCTCTTGATGGTTTAAGTAGGTTTCTTTAAACTCCTCTGAACTCCAATCAGAAAATTTGTTCAAACCAAGTATGTGGCTTGAATGCGAATTTCTTCTTGCATTAGATTCAATGATATAGTTCAAATTAGATATGAATATCATAAACTTTTTTGCCATTTCTTCATTATCTTTGTAGATTCGTCCATTTTCTTTTTTCCAATCTTTAAATAGTTGGATAACTTCATCTTCAGATAAATTTTTGTCCAGCTGCTTAACATGGACTAATGTTGATGAGTTGGGATAGTAGAACTTGAAGAGAGTAATGAATGTAGTGCAAATGAAGAAAAGAAGGAATAACTTGGGATTATATGAAACCATTATTATTCTAATGAATTAATGGATTGAGTTAATAACTTGATATTCTTTCGTCTTCATCACTTTAATGTATTTATAGGAAGTGGATGACTAATATAACCAACTAGTTGATATATTAATTAATTTTGAAACTTGCCATGTGTATGTTTTGAATAATTTCTAATGACTAGTAAAAGTTTATTTTTAAGTGTAGCTAAGATCCATTACTTCATATAATAATCAATTTCAACAAAACCAGCTACGATATGGAAGAACTAGTGGTTCCTTGAATTTTAGAAACCTATAAACAAAAAATTCCTTTTAATCTTATGCACTCAATTATTTTTCCACACCCCTTATGGTTTCTTTGAAATGTGCAGTAAACAGTCTAATTTATGCCAGAAACTTTAAGTGTCTGGTTCAAATCTAATTATCTTTCCTCCCCTTAAAGTAAAAAAAAAAATAGTGTCTCTAATTATTTTTGATATCCTATTGACTTTATTGATTTATTTTTGAATGCATACATAGACAAACTATTCGAATTATATAAATTAGAGAAATAAAGATAACTCATAATATTGGACTAGTGTCTAGAATGCCATAGCCCATAAAATACGTATTGGGGTACTTTTCATTGGTCAATTTGGTTTATTGTTTCTATTAGAGGTGAATTGAACGTCCATATGATTGATAGAGATGTAATTAGATGTAACGGGAATGTATGCAGAGAATGATGCACATGGGGCACATGCAGAAAAGAATGCACATAGACACACTGAAATCACAGCTATGAGAAATTCTGTTATGGATAGTGGCCACGTGGCAAGTGATGCTGAAAACAAGGGAATGGGAATAAGGAAAAGTAAGAGAGAGAAATGGCTCAACCGTAGGCTTGAGGGATTTGTGTAATGACCTATATAGGTAGCCACAGTAAGGAAGAAAGGTAGGCTTGATGTAAAATCTTTTTCCTCTCTGTGATCCTCTTTTCCTTCTTCTCTAATTTCTATCTTGTACTGTCTTTTCTTTGTCATTCAGCATTAATACAATCAAATCCCTGAGTGGATATTTCTTTACTGAATATAAGTACACTTGAATCCAGAAATAAGCACGGTTACTGTTTCATTGGTGCTTTCATTGACTCTCTTATGGCAGAAATAAGTACACATGGCTCGTTTTAACCGGTTAGATCACAGTCTGTCTTCCCTCACTGCTGGTATNAAGTACACTTGAATCCAGAAATAAGCACGGTTACTGTTTCATTGGTGCTTTCATTGACTCTCTTATGGCGGAAAATACACGAATGAAGGACCTCGCTGCTGAGGTCAAGAGAATCTCCGATGCTTTGGATCTGCAGATTACTCAATCAGACCAGCGTGACAATCAAAACATGGCTCGTTTTAACCGGTTAGATCACAGTCTGTCTTCCCTCACTGCTGGTATGGATAATCTGATGCTGAACATGGACGCTATTCGCACTGCCGCCTTGGGGACGAACTCAAATAACCAGACCCATAACGGTAACCGAAACTCATTTCCGCCCAGATCTGTGAAACTGGATTTTCCAAAATTTGATGGCACTAATACCTTAAATTGGATCTTTAAAGCAAATCAATTTTTTGAGTATTATAACACTCCTGACCTTGATCGCATTATGATTGCTGCTGTGCATATGGAAGGGGATGTTATTCCTTGGTTCCAATTGCTACACAAACAAACTCCCTTCCAAACATGGCATACATTGGTCGCAGCCATTGAATCTCAATTTGGACCTTCTCTGTTTGATTGCCCTCGTTCAATGCTTTTCAAATTAACTCAAACATTTTCGGTGGCTCAATATCACACTGAATTTACTAATTTAGCAAACCGTGTGATAGGAGTAAGCGATGACGCTTTGCTAGATTGTTTCATTAGTGGGCTCAAAGATGACATTCGCAGAGAAGTAATTGTACAATCCCCCCCCTCTCTAGTACGAGCTGTCGCCTTAGCTAAGCTCTACGAAGAGAAATACCAGCCACAAACCCAAACTCCT